>NC_056744.1:1268263083-1268435583 GCF_019279795.1 Protopterus annectens
AGTTGCCAATCTCTTTAATGAAGAACTAGCCCATTCCATTTCTTCTATTTTATCCAAAATCCTTTTTTCTTTGACAAACAGTAAAGCAGAGTCTAAATCATCGAAGACCTTAGGACCATCAGGAAGGAAGATTTTAAGCTTGGCAGGAAACAGAAGGTATGTTTTAAACTGTGCTTTTTAAGCTCCCTTATTAGTGGCAGAAAAACTTTTCTTTTAGCAATTACCATGGAAGAATAGTCAACAGTTGTCTCATTAAACTTAACAGGAGCTTTAGCCCAAGCAGATTTAAGAACCATCTCTTTATCAAAAGATGATAGAAATCTAACTATAACTGATCTAGGATAGTTTTGTTAGAGTTAGTATTAGCTATAGATCTATGTGCTCTTTCGATACCAAAAGAGAATGCTTCTGGTAAATCTAAAGTTTTAGGAGCCATGTTGTTAAAAAAGAAGTAATATTGTTACCTTCAATATTTTCTGGCAGTCCAAAAATCCTAATGTTATTGCCTAGATCTATTTTCCAGGTCATCCAGCTTTGTTTGTAAATGTGTATTTTGTTTCAGCAGAAACTCAATGTTGATTCCCTCTTCTTGTATTTTATTTTCCATGTCATTCACAGCTTCTTCTATGCCTGTCATCTGGATCTTCTGTTGTTGCAGGTCCATATGTAACAAGTCTATTTGTTTTGTAGTTTTTCTATGAAAGTGTCTATTTTAGTATCCATTTTATCCATCTTAGCAGTAAGTTGCTGGACTATAATTATCAGAGACTGAAGTTCTTTCTTGATGCTGGAGTCTTGAGAATTTGTCTTACTGGAACTCATTTCAGACTGATAAACTGACAGGAAAATTTCCAAAGTAATTTCTGACAGGAATATTATTAAGATTTCCTTTCTTTTTTAGATATAGTTCAAGAACTATATAAAGCAAACATATTTAGAAAGAAAATTACTTCAAGAATTAATTTTTTAAGTAATTAATTCCTGTCAATGTAATGAAATTGGTGGAGCTGAAGAAATCTGCTGCTATCCTGTGTTCATCCTTGGCCACGCCCCTCGGACACTGTTTTTCTGAAGGGAATGATGATGCATTTCTTTGCATTCACTTTGAGACTGTGACTAAGACACCAGCCATTGGTCTGAGTAAGACCCTCCTGAAGTATATTGACATTATATGGGGATTCAATAATTGCACCCAGTTTGCATTCATCTGCAAACTTGGTCAGCCACAGTCCCTTAGTTTTGGCCTGAACTTCTGAGAAGTATATGCCAAACAGTAGTGGGCCCAGCACTGACCCTTGTGGCACCCCACTGGTGACAGGTCTGCTGGTTCATGAAGAGTCACCCACTTCGATATCGTCTGACCGGTTTGTGAGCCAGTTGAGAACCATTTAAAAACAAAGGGGTTTACACTGAGTTTGCTAAGTTTGTCGGTAATGCCCAAGTGTGAGATTGTATCAAAGGCCTTTGCCAAGTTGAGGTATGCTATGTGCATAGATTTACTCTTGTCAATAGCCTTGGATACATTTTCAAAGATATTCACCAGGTTTAACAGGCAGGATCTGTCCTTGACAAAGTTGAATTGGGTCGGATCCATGGTTTGGAGGTTGCCTATGTCTTTATATATGAGGTCCATGATGACTTTTATTTCTGCCTCCAAGAGGTCATTATTGAGTTACAGCATAACCATTTTACTCTGTTGCCTTTTTATTCTTCTCTTTCTTCTTGGTGGTTGGCCTTTAATGATAAGTTTGTTTCCCATTATTCTTGGTTTGCCCGCTCGTATTATTCCCTTTTAAAGGGTTCTTCCAACTCCCTTTATGCTGCTTTCCAGTCTGCTCTGCATCTTGCGCCTGCCAGTGCCCTTCAGCACCTTCGTGAGTGCATAAGCATGACCTTGCTAGGGTGAGAGTGGTTCTTTCAAACTTAGCCATTTTCTAAAAGGGAGAGATGAGGAGTTTCTCTCTTATGTTGGTAAATGTACTCTCAGGAAGGAGGACTTTATTGACAGTTTGTTGTCCTCTTCAAGTGATATTGTTACCACTAAGGAGGATATTCTGCGACAAGTTAATTCTTATTTGTCCACTTTGTATGGTGGTAAAGCTCCTTCTGTGGAATCTTGGCCTATACCTGAGATACCTGTTGTTTTTTGGGTGGCTCTTGATGCTCTTATTAGTTTGTTTGAAGTTTGAAGGGCTATTGCTTCTTTCAAGTTTGATACTGACCCAGAGATGGATGGTCTTTCTTACCATTATTAGCACTCTCTCTCTGATGCTCAGTTGTCTGTACTGGTGCAATTGTTTATTGAGTGGTTTTCTCATGGTTTTTCTCATCCTGGTTTGTTACAGATAGCCCTTAGGTTCCTTTGAAAAAAGGGTGACTGTAGGCTATTGTCTAAATGGTGTCCAATTTCTCTTTGTAATACTGATTATAAGTTGTTTTGTAAGATCTTGCAGTTAATTATATCTGCGGTCAAAGATGCAATATTTGTTGGACCCTGGGGTCTAAGGTATTTCTGGTAGCCTATGCAAGATTTGTTGCTTTTGTTGAAGTCTCTTGCTTCCTTTATTCATGGTTCTGATTATGCTCTGCTGGTCTCTTGTGACTTGACCAAAGCATTTGACAATTTTAGTCATTCAACCTTGTTGGCCATTTTAAAGGCTTATGGATTAGGTTCTCTTTTTCTTCAATGTATTGCTTCTATTTTTTCAGTTTCTATTATTGTTCCTGTGGTTAATGGCTGGATGGGAGCTGAAGTTGCCATGAATGGTGTGTATCAAGGTTGTCCCTTAAGCAGTTATCTTACCTGGTGGTGGGTGCTGTGTTTTTTAAGGTGAGGGTGCACTTTTCCTTGTCTCCTTTTTCCTTTTTATGTTCACGTGTTTTGGTGCCTTCTTTTCTGTTTTATGCAGACAATGTCACTATTGTTGCAGAATCTTCTCCTGTTCTTTGATTTACTTGAAGTATTTTTCTTTTCTTTTTTCATTAGTGGGCCTTTCTCTTAATTTTGCAAAATTCTGTGGTTCTGGTGCAGTTCACTGTGTTGAGGTTTTTCTTTTTCTAGCACTGGTATCTCTATCTTGAGTGCACCTTTTGGTTCTTCTTATGTCTCTGAATCTTTCTGGTGTTTTTTTCTTTTGTCATTACAAAAAAAAAAGTTTATTTTTTAAATGGTGCCTTTTTGGGCACTTTAGGGTATGTTTTTGTCTGTTTATTTCCAAATTCCTGGTCCACATGCCTTTTGTCTGAGGTATTTTGTTTTTTTGGGAGCACTTCCTATACATCTGTTAGGGGGGTATTTTGCATTCACCTCCAGTATCTGGTGGTGTTAGTTTACTGCATCTTGTTCTTTTTTTTTTGTACACTTTGTTTCTTTTTACTGCCTCACAGCATTTACAGTCTGCAGATCTTTATTTGCTTGGTTACTTGCTCCCAGCTTTGTCTGGTTAGTTTTGGCAGACTTGTTTGGTTGGGAAGTGTGCATGGAGGGTCCCTTCAGAGGAATAGACCTGTGAGAAGGCTAGTCTTTGCTGCTTACTTTACAAGTGTTTTTAGACATCCTCCCTTCCTCTAGCAAAGAATGGTATTCTTCTCTTTTGGCCCATTTCTACACCATTGTTTGTCTTTTTGTCTTTTCCTAGTTAGGGGTCGCCACAGCGGAACTCTGGTCCACTAATGATTGGCAGTAGATTTTTATGGTGCCGAGTTACCAGCCCGACACCCAACCTTCAGCGAAGGCATGCCCATTTATGCATGTCTTTTGGAGGCCAGTCGACCACGGGGAGGACATGCAAACTCCACACAGAAGGCACCCCAGCCGTAAATCGAACTGGAGAACCTGTTGCTGTGAGGCAATGCTGCCAGTCTCTGTACCACTGCCCCACCAAATTTCTTTTCTTTGTTTCAGATCTTGCAGTTATTCATTACTATTCTATACTCACCTGCACATGTAGTATCTGTTCCTCTTGATTTTCTGTGACTTCTCCCATCTCCAATTACATTCCCTTACCACATTTTCTATACTCCAATTTCTCCTCTCTATGCACTGCTTCTACTTCTAGACACTACTACACACTAAAAGCTTCTTTTATAGCCTTCACTCCTGATGCAATTATTTTTATCAGTTTAATTCCCTTGCTTTTTTTTTTCTTAATTACGATGTTTTTTGCTGAACTCAGGCAGACAATTTTCTCACACTATTATTTTGTATTATATCATATTGTATTGTAATGTAAGTTAATTTGGGGCATTTCTCTCCAGGCATCTGCTGAAAAGGGGGCACTGCCGAATTGGGCTAGCACAAATGAAATAATAAATAAAATAAATCTATCCTGTACATGAAGAGTTTATTATAACTCTACCCTGGTGATGTTATTTATTGTTAGTTTACACCTTGAACATCTTTTGCATTTCCGAGCCCTTAAATATCTCGCTTTCCTCTCCAACCAACTGTTCCAGTTGTTTCCCCCTCCATGCCTAGGCTTGACTCCCTCTGTCTGATAAGTGGCTCCTATCTTCAGTTCAGAGAACACATCAGAAGCCATCCCTCCATCTTGTGCTCTTGCTGTAAAATGTGTAGCGTACTCTCCTGCTGAATTAGGTAAACCAGCACTAGCCTTTTATTTCCATCTTTCTCTGACTGGATACAACAGCAGCCTGGTCACTGACTGTACCCAGATGTATGGACCAAGGTAGAGATTTATCACTGTATGTCATAGATCTGGCCAAACAAAAAGTTATACAGCATTAAAGGTTAACAAGTAGCATGCAATGCAGTCCTGTTAGATATTTTAATATCAAAGTGTTTGCTCTTCTCCCACTTATGTTACTATGCTTTTTATTTTTAATTATAATTGTATTGTTCATTATATTATCATAGCTATATATTCACTTGTGCCATGCTCTGCACTTCCTATACTTTTCTATATTTGCTGTGGCATCAGCATATTATTATATAATAATTTTGATATATTTTTTAAATTGAATGTACACTGATTAGATTTTTAACCATTCAAACACATTTTACCAAAACTAACTTTATTTTTTTTACATTATTGTTATCATACTAATAAAAACAATTGCTTTTTTTGAGATACCATTTTTAAATAAAACATGAATAATTGTGCTTTTCATTTGAAAATCCTGGCTGACTTTTCAAACTAAGGAACAAGGTAATTCATAACAGTGAAGTATTAATTTCTGAAGTGATCTATGCATTTTGCAAGTAATCTGAATCAGGTAATGAATTTCAGTCATTGCTGTTTAAATAATTAGTAGCATTCTGAATAGTATCTTTTTACAATGTTTGCTGCAGTTCTGCAACAATCAAGGCATCCTGTTACTTTGTCGGTCTATTTGTTCCACTATGGCTGCAGTAGGAGCAGTGCCAAGTACCATCATCTGCATGAAGAGTGTTTTAATATAATTTCAACACAAGATCAACAAGAGCAAATAAAAATAACTTGCATATACAGTAAACAGTACTGACAGATGTAAAGAAAACATACAGCACCATTTACATTCCACAGAACTGCATAGATAACAAGACAAGCTGAGTGAGATTAAAATAAATCAATAGCTGATAAAGATAAATACATGTGGAACATTTCTGAGCAGTTCATATACCTAGGTAAACAAGGGACGCATTGTTTAATTCTTAATTAGAGTAAACTCATTTTCAAAGGCAGAGGTGTTGCCTTTACTGAGGAAGTGTCACTGGATAATTTGTATGTAGTGTGTAGCACAAACCTGTTAGACAATCTCATAAGAAAAGTGTGAAGCCTAGCTAAGTTCATCTTAGATGGAGATTTACAGTCAGCAGCTATCACTATACGGTAAAACACTTGGAATGATGTTCATCAATATCTGATGCATGAGTGGTTAAGAAGAGGAAAATTAAAAAAAAAATGAAAGGTTAATAATGACAACTCATGATAGTGGACTATGTACATGTTGGTTTATATAGTCTTTAGTAAGAGATGGAGATACAGACAAATGTAGGTTGCTAGATGCAGTCACATAACTTGTTTTAGGCTATGATATATTCATGGCTGACAGAGTCATAACTTGGTCATCTAGAGCCCAGTGCTGTTCCAAGACCTAGTTACCCTCAACATTCTGGTAACCCTTACCTAAAAACTAAAAAAATACACATCTTGTGCTTGAAGCTTCTATTCTTTAAACTTCTTTAAAACATAGTAAACCACTGAATACAAATGTAACAAGTAGCTTGCTGAAGCTAAATGCACAGTGGAGCTTCAGTCCTAACAGAAAATGTAATTTTTTTGCTCATATAGTTTTTATTTTCAAGTAGTATTATAAAAACTTTCATAGTATATTTTGTATAACAGTTTAAACAACTATATACAATATTTATAGTCAGCCTGACATCAATAATAATATGAAATGTTCCTAATTACTGAACGGATAAAACAATATATAGTTATCAGAGTATATCTGGTGTTAGTTGCAAAGTATCAATCAGTGATAAGACTTTTTTCCATGAGTTGTTTACCAGTGGCCTAGGATGAATCCTTAGTTCTTTAATTTTGATTTCCATCAAAGCTGAACTCCTCAGTAAAGTCAAAAAGTCTTCCATACTGGTGATGTATTTGAATTCCATCTTCTGGTTATGCATTGCCTAGAAATTGCAAGTATTGTCCATAGTAAATGCAGAGTTGTTTTCTTCAAATGAGGACCTTCATTTACATTCAACAGAATCAAAGCTTTATATAAAACAAAGGACTCATTAAATAAGGCCTGTAAGAAGTTATCAATTCCATTCCAGTATGGTTCAATGTTAATACAATCATAAAGAATATATATATATATAATTCCAATCAGCTCTAGAGACCTGCTTACATCTCCAACATATTCCATTTCTGGAACAGCTGATTTTAGTAATTTTATCTGGGGTTAAAAATGCTCTATGTAAACATTTCCAATTGCAACGTTTCTAGTACTGTGACTAGATATATGTTTTACTGATAGTAAAATATTTAATTGGATTTGATTTCTTCTGATAGATGTAATGAATGACCTTTAGAGATATATTGCCAATAAGATACTTTAGGTATTGTTTTGTAATTAATTTTTTATATAAATTTGAAATACCATTCTTCATGTTATGGTCAGTATATATAATTCAATATAAGTAATTTATAAGTTTTGGAGTATTTTTAAAGGATGTACTATTAATTACTCTGCATAAACACTTCGAATGCATTAAGATGCTTTGCGGGGTTAACCAGGCTTGAGATGGTATTTCATAAATTGCCTTTATCATTTGCATATCTAGAACTTTTAGGTCTTAAATGCTTTGTTGCCAACAACTACATTTTTTTTGTTCCCAAGAAGGAAATATTTCTCCATATGTTTTGTGAGGATAATTTTTTTATTGTAATAAATGGGATTAAAAGATTGAACCAAAGTTTTAAATCCATATTTATGTTAATAAATTTCCTAAATGAGTTAAAGCAGTTGTTGTGTCTTTCGGCTTTTCCCGGTTAGCGGTTGCCACAGCGGAACTCCGGTCCGCTAATGATTGGTAGTTGATTTTTACGTGCCGAGTTACCAGCACTGATGCACAACCTTCAACGAAGGTATGCCCATTCATGCATGTCTCCACGCAGAAGATGTTCTAGCTGAGACTCGAACCGGACAGCGTCTTACTGTGAGGCAATAATGCTACCACACACCACCACCACGGAGATGAAGCAGTAATTAATCAAATATGCTTTGGTGGGTCTTGTTATATTGTATTGCATATTAATACTTAGTAAATACCATGGTTTATTTACTTTATCTGATCTTGAAATTTTTTTAATGAAATAGATTCATTTGTTAATACAACAGTATGTAATATTTAAAAACTGGCAGAATATTTAGGATTTATCCATCAGATAACAGTTTTAAATATGAATGCCTTTATATAGGATTCAATATCTGGAAAATTTAGTCCTCCTTGTTCCCACGGTCTAATGTGATGAGTTAAGGCTACTCTATTTCTGTTAGGAAACCATACAAATGTTAATAAACTTGTGCTTATTTCTTTAAGGAAATGTCTCTTAGGAAATGAATTGCTAATGATACATAGAAAATCTTGGGAAGTAAAACCATTTTTATTAACGGTAGTCTATCTTCAAAGGTCAATAATATTTTATTCCACTTTTCCACATAAGTTTTAATTGTGTTAAAGATGTTATTGTAATTTATTAATATTAACTCATTCAAATCCTTGCATAAGACAAATCCTATATAATTTAGAGTAGAAACTTGTTTTCCTGTGATATGGTTATCTTTAACTTGTATTTCTTTCTTTTTGTTTAGAAATAGAAATTTAGATTTTGATCTATTGAAGTGAAGACCTGAAATCATATAATATTTCTCAATTAATATATCTAATTCCTCTAGAGTTTCTTTGGAATTAGATAATGTTAGTAGTATATCATTGGCAAATAGCATTATTTTAGAGTTATATTGATCATAAATGTGCACCCCTCTTATTTCTGAATTGTTACTTATTAAAACTGCTAGAATTTCACTAGCTAATGCAAATAAAATAGGTGACAAGGAACAACCTTATTTAGTGGCTTTTGTTAGATAGCTAGATTCTGAGATGAAAGGGCTGAATTTGACATAAGCTAAATTATTTTTATATATATTCTTTATGAAGTGAACAAAGGAAGGGGGAAATTCAAATAAAACTAGAATTTTAAATAGATATTCCCAACTTAAGGAATCAAAGGCCTTCTCTATGTCTAATCCAATTATCAATGTTTTTTGCTTTTCCCTATTTAAGTAATCAATAAGAGTAAGTATCCTTTTGATATTGTCATGGGTATAACTATTGTATATAAAACCAGTTTGATGATTATCTATTATTTTAGATAATGGAATTTGCATTCTATTTGCTATAACTGACACAAATATCTTATAATCTTTATTTAATAATGATATAGGCTTATATGAGGTACAAAGATCTGCACTTTATTTTCTTTTAGGATTGGAGTAATTAAAGAGTATTTCCAAGAAGGAGGTATTATTGCTTGTGATTGGATCTCTAATAATGTCTTATGAAAAAGGGAGATTATGGGTGTTGGAAAGAGTTTGTATATCTCTACAGTTATGCCATTTATTCCTGGGGCTTTATTGGTTTTACTTTCTTTTATCATATCAGTTGTTTCTTTATAAGAAATGGGTCTTTGCAAATTTAACTTTAGTTCTTCAGGATTTTTTTATGTTGGTAGAAATTGTTTCCAAATTTAATTGAGCAATAGACAATTTTCCATTTTTAAAGTATTCCATATAATGATGCCTAAATGCATCAAAAATATCTTCTATGTCTGACACTTACTTTCCCAACTTTCCATGATGAGTATTGTTAATATTACTAGCTTTGGATTGTATTTTAATTATTGTAGATAAATTATGTAAATATCTAGGGGAAGTAGCCAAATAATTTACTTTGAATGTTTTTAGTGCTAAATTAGTTTTTTTTGTTAAAATTCATTACACTTCTTATTTAATTCCTCTATTTTCTTTTTAATTTCTGGAGAGTTTTGGAGTTTTTCAGATTTAACTAAGAAAAGTCAATATTGTAAGTCTTATAATTCAGAATCCCATTCTCTAATTTTATTTTTATACCAACTAAGGGTTTTACAAAATACATATGCTTTTAGTGAATCCCATATCATTGCTATGTTAATTTCTGTTGTATAGTTAATATCTAGGAAAAACTGTAGTTCTGACAAAAAACAAGGTTTAAATTCTTTGACTTTTGTGATATATGATGTAATTCTAGAAGAACAAGTTAATGGTTTAAACTCACTTTGAAATGTCAAAATCAGAGAATTATGATCCAAAAATGGACATGGAATTATTGAGAAATTAGTTATTTTTTAATGTAGATCTTGAACAACAAATATTTTATCTATTCTAGTTTGAGTACTAAGTATATAATCTTGATGAGAAAACAATAATGATTTATATTCTTTCAGTTTAAACGTGTCTAATAAATGAAATGATTAAGTCAATTTTTTAAGGATTTTGCTGTGGAGGATATACGTATAGTTCTCTTGCTAGTAGTTTCAGAAGTATCTAAGATACAGTTGAAATCTCCTTCGATTTTTAAGTTACCTTTATAACTGTTGGAGATGAATTCTAACTGTTTTTAACAGTTCCTACTCCCAATACTAGGGAACCAATATAGATTTACTAATGTCCATATTCTGTTGTTAAATGTAACTATAACAAAAGCTATAAGACCCTCTTTCTCTACATATTTATAAATAATTTTAAGGATAATAATGTTCTTTTTCCACAAAATTGTTACTCCACTCATCTTTGACTTGTAAGAAGATTGAGCTAAAATCATATATTCTTTAGGATTCCATGTATATCTATCATTTGTTTTAAAATGAGTTTCTTGAAGAAAAACTACTTGTGCATTATTTAATCTTAGATATCTCAGTAGATTAGATCTTTTACATGGATTATTTAAGACATTAGTATTTAAAAATAACGTTAGATCCATATCAAATTGCTATTAAAAGATTGTTCTCTTTTATATTTGCTGCTATTGAACAATTCCCCTCTGATAACAATAAAAATATGTTGAGTTGTAGTTCTTTAGACAGTAACGTCAAGCTTATTTCCTTTATGAATACAGATAAGATAAAGATTAGACCAGGCTTAGAAGAAAAAAATCTAAATATTAATATAATTAAAATAGCAACTATAAATTGTACAATGTCCCACTGTAAACATGGGATGCAAATCATTCCTAATCTAACAGATAGACATAGGTCTGTTAGATTATCCTTCATACCTTGAGTAGTCAGAAACAACTGAGCTCCATAAATTAAACTATTATATGGAGAGTAATTTATAAAGAAAGAAATATAACCTTCTAAAGTACATAACATACCAGGAAATACTGTCTCTACAGAATATAATTCAGCAATCTTATTAAGTTAAGAAATGTCTGATATGAAAAATAATTATATGGAATTCTCAATTTATGAGAAGTAAGCTTGCAAAAGGTACAATACTTTAAATATGAGTCAGAATAAATTGCAATTATGTTCAGTTTAATATTTATAATAACTGAATTGCAATAAAAAATGCATCTACCTATTCTAAACTATTTTAAGTCATTTTCATTGTGATATGGCACCTGAATTCCTATTATGGCTTGACAGATACATTTTTAAATGTAATCACATCTGATTAACAATTAGTATTCAAATATTGCAGACAAACGAGGCATATTACAGTCCTGGTAGTGTTCAGAAACTGATATAAATAAGCAGAATCAAGACAACGTATTAAGTTATATGCCTACTCATTAAAATCTTTCTTTTTCTTAAGATAAATATTAGTTATGCCTCTGTTATTGGCCATGAAACCTTTCAAATTAATGCTATTATACTGCCTACTACCCATGATGATAATTCCATATCTTTTTACCACCTATGAAAATCTGTCCTACCTAGGCTACCACTACCCAAGAAGCCAAACCGCCACTTCATTAATACAAATTAAATTAGACCACTTAATACTTCTCCTTACGACTAACTCCTTGGATACAAAATACCACCAACCCATTAGATCCAGATATATCAACCCCAAAACCAAGAATTACCTAAGACTAATATTTAAATTCCTGAAGCTCACAATTAGACTACATGGCAACCTCACAAGGGATGGGGACATTCATCTAAACCCTGGCACAACCTCACTAGTCGATCCTAGCCCCAATTCTACTACTCTTGCTAACTTACGAATTTTAAATAGACCTTCAAACTCACTCCTGGTCAGTCACCTAAATATTAGAAGCTTAAATTATAAGTTCCACCACCTGCATGCACACTTAGATACACATTCCCCGGATATACTTTGTCTTACTGAAACCAGGCTAAAACCATCAATGGCAGATAATGAGGTTTTACCCCCAGGTTAAAACGTACTAAGGTTAGACTGTACCACTAGGAAGGGAGGAGGGGTAGCTGTACTATGCAAAACTACTCTAGATATGACCTCTGATTCCACACAACTACCTCGTGTTGATAATGCTAACATTCTCATTACCAAGCTTCAAATTAATCAAAACAAAAGTATTAAGATAGCCTATGTTTACATTCCCCCAGGTAAAAATGCAAATACCCTAGAATATATCCTGTCTTGGCTGTTTAGTAACTACCCTCAATAAACCATTGTTCTAGGAGACTTCAACATCGACTGGAATATTTGTTCCTAAGAATCTCCGACCATCCATGTAAATCTATACAGATTTACTCAGATCATATCCTTCCCTACTAGGTTCATAAGTTTATAGGTGTGTACTAGGCTAATGGTCCTGGGGCCTTTCAAGCCTAGCCATAGTATTACCCTGGCATAGTGCCACCCGACCTTAGTTCCCAGTGCCTCTGTTGAGTAGAGCCACTGGTGTTATCACCGGGGTGAATTTTCTGTTACCCATCCACTCATCAAGATTTCTCTTGAAGAGGGTCAGCCAGGTGCTCTGCTTGACATGTATGGGAAGTCTGTTCCATAGCATGAGCAGTCTCTGGGTTATGAACCTGTCCCTCCAGCATGTTCTGTTAATTGTGGTAATGAGGTTGAGGTCTCTGGAGCATGTGTTGTGGAGGGATTGGGATTTCTTTAGATGTAGCATTTCTAACAGAGCTGGGTAAGACAAGGCTTTGTAAGTGAAGCAGAGATCGCCTCTTAGTAGGCGATATGAGATAGAGAATAGTTGGAGTTTTTTGTGTCTGTCCATATAGGACAAGGTTTTAAGGCCTAGGATCCTCTTTGTGAGGTACTTTTGCAGACTCTCCATTTGTTGCAGGTGTCTAGTGAGGTACATGCCAAATGGGGCATTTTACTTGATGACTGGCCTAATGAGGGAAGAGTAGAGGGAGACAACGGCCTCTTTCTTCCTGGATGCAAAACCCTTAGTAATGAGATGTTCCACATAGAAGGACTTTCTGACCACAGTGGCAGTGTGGTGATTAAAAGAGAGGTTGCTGTCAACCTGTGTTCATAGATCTCTTATAACATCTTCTGCATTCAGTAGAGTACCATCAATGTGGTGATTCATGGGAACCGGGTTTTTCCCAAAGGGGATGATGGCACATTTTTTGGCATTGAGCTTAAGGCCATGGTTCTGACACCAGTCGTTGGTCACAGTGAGGCCATTCTGCAGGATGTCAACATCACTTTGGGAGTTAATAATTGCTCCCAACTTG
This sequence comes from Protopterus annectens, assembly GCF_019279795.1. Lineage (NCBI taxonomy): Eukaryota > Metazoa > Chordata > Ceratodontiformes > Protopteridae > Protopterus > Protopterus annectens. Next base: position 1,268,276,331 of record NC_056744.1, read on the forward strand.
CAATTGTCTGCAAACTTTGTCACCCAGTGTCCCTTCGTGTTGGCCTAGACTTCAGAGAAGTAGATACCAAACCGGAGAGGACCCATGACCGAACCCTGTGGGACTCCAGTCATGACTAATCGGCAGTCTGACTTGGAGTCAGCTACTTTCATGCTGTGGGTTCTATCCTTGAGCCAGTTTGCAACCCACCTCATGATATAGGGGCTGATGCCAAGCTTAGTGAGTTTTTCTATAATTCCTGAGTGGGCAATGGTATCAAAAGCCTTGGCCAGATCAAGGTAGTCTGTATGAACCACCTTGCCTTCATCCACAGCTCTGGTGACTGACTCATAGAAGTCAACTAAGTTAAGCAGGCACAATCTACCCTTCACAAAACCAAACTGTGTGGGATCCAGAGTTTGGAGATTCCCTCTATCCTTGTTTATTAGGTCCATAATGATGTGTTCCATAGCTTTGTATATCAGACTCGTCAGGCTAATGGAGCGATAGTTCCCAGGGTCTGTAGTCGCTCCTCCTTTGTGGAGAGGGATAATTGTAGCAGTGCACCATTCTCCCGGGACAAAGCCTGAGGTGAGGCTGTGATTGAACAAAGCACATGGGTGAGGTGCCAGTTCACTCTATAGTTCATGTAGAACACAAGCAGGGATACTGTCAGGTCCCATAGAAGCTGCATTCTTGGCCTTAGACAGTGCTGTTTTAACCTGTGCAGCAGTAATATTGGGTGCCTGGCAATCTACTGGTATTGTGATTGGTCCTTTGAGTGGGAGAGGGGGTTAAAGTTGGCACTGAATCTGTTGGCCAGTATACTGGCAATATCTGTTGGCTCAGTATAGGAGGTACCATTGTGCAGTAGCTCAGAGCAAATCTGGGTACTGCTGTGGAGATTCTTTATATAACTATAGAAGACCTTGTGGTTTTCTTTACTATCTGCTGCAATTCTGTTTTCATACCTAGCTTTAGAGGATTTGATGAGGGATCTCAACTTTTTGTTGAAGAAGATAGGGGAGTTTTTCAAGTCTTGCAACTTCACCTTATTTCGCATCAGTTTTCTGCTTTTGTTGTAGAGTTTGTTTATGGCAGGGGACCACCAGACTGGCATCCATTTTTTGGAGGAGAGTATCTTGGCTCTATTGGGTATGACGAGATCCATGTATTTGTGTACGTGTTTGTACAGTGCACTGGTGTATGATTTTGCTGTCACACAACTATTCTCCATTTGCATGGGTGCCATGGAGTTAGCCACCTCTACTTTTAGGATCCCAAAGTTAGCTTTGGAGAAGATTTTCATGGTGGTTACCTTTTCTGGGGGGGGGGGGGTGGATTTCCAAGGTGATTAGTTTGTGGTCAGATCTAACCAGGGAGGAGCTGACTATTGGTGTAGAGCAACAGTCGCCCATGTTAGTAATGACCGGGTCAAGGATGTTGCTATCTCTAGTGGGGGTAAGAATGAGCTGGTACAGGGCATTGGATTTAATGAACTCCAGGAAACGTTGGGCAAGTGTATTGGTACATGAGTAGTTTACCCAGTTAATGGAGGGGTAGTTGAAGTCGCCTAGTAAAAGAATGTTAGGTTGGACCTTAATATTTTCCAGGGTGCTTAGGAACATGGAGTGCTACTCTTGGGACATGGTTGGGGACCTATAGCAGGCTATGACCTGAATCGCTGTTTTACCCAATGTTAGCTGCACCTGAAGTATCTCTGATTCGTTATGTTGGGCTACCAGTCTGGAGGTGTGCACATCCTGTATGAATATGGAGACACCACTGTCTTTGGAACTTTGATTGAAGTTCTGAGGCTGAAAGGTGTGGAATGAGTTATAGCCTGGTAGTGCAGGGGTGCTTTCTCCTGCCTTGAACCAGGTCTACATTACAGCACAAATGTCGATGTTCTCCATTTTAAGGAGTGCCTCTAGTGAGTGCATTTTGAGATTTAGACTTCTAGTGTTGAGCAACATGACCCTCAGATTGCATTTGTTTGCAGCTGCTACGGTGGCAATTTGGTTTTTGGAACACCACCTAAAAAAGGCACTATGGGGGGGCAAGAGGTATCTGGAAGCCCAGGGGTGACAGATGTAGGCCATCTCTGGCAAAGCATCGAGGTCTGTCAGTCATGTCATCCCAGGCAGACAGACACTGGATCCCCTTAGAATGACGCTAGAAACTTAGCCAATTGTTGAAATCAATCATTTTCTGCTTGTACTGTGGTATCATTCTGGGTGATGGTAGGATGCTGCTCAGGGCTAGGGCCATACCCACCTGAGCTACATAATCCGAGAGCTCCTCCATGTCTGTTTTCATGTAGTCCAGGGAGGAACGTCTCAGGTCATTCACACCCACATGTACAATGACAGAGTCATATTTGTACCGCTTGTTGAGTGACTTGAGTGCATGCATTACATGTAGGATCCTGGCACCTGACAGGCAGCTGACTACTATTTTCTCCTTATTCAACCTAGTGAGTTGGACATCAGTGTGCCTCACTATTGAGTCACCTATGACTAGTGTGTTGGGCATGCTGTTTTGCCTTAGGGGCTTTGGTTGAGTGGCACACTGTTTAGAAGATTTATCTGTCTCGTGATTAGTGTTGTGTTGTGGTGTTTGAGAGTGTTTCTGCCTTGGAGGGCTCTGCTGCTTGGGTAGATTTTTATTGAGAGCCGCCGCGAAGGTGGGTGTGTGGTTTGTGTTTTTATGTGAAGGCAGTGCTGGTGTGTATTCTGGAGGGTTATGTGAGACATGTGATGTGGTGCAAGTATTGACCTTTTCCTCTTGACCAGCTATTCCGTTCTTGGCTGGAAAGTGCGTGGCTTCCAATTTGGATATTTAAGTGCGTCTCTCGCAAGTCTGAGAGTTGGAAGGTAAGAGGAGATTGTTGTCGGTGTACATGAGACAGTTGTTACATTGCCTCAGGATACCCACGTTCACCAGGTTAATAGGAGAAAGCACAAGGAACTGACCTTTAGACATGCCTGGTGGGGTTGGCATTGATAATAAGTACTAGATCTGCTTCCTAGTAGAACGTTTAGTGCTGGTAGCACTTGTGTGCTACAGTAATTGCTGCAAGAAGTCTGGTAAAGTGCTAGACTAATAAGCTATTATAAGTGCAGGAGAGGAGAGAACTAGTAGATCTAAGGAAAAAATTGAAGAGCAGGCTCTGGCACTGCTCAGAAGCTTGCAAACAGTCCTGGATACAGCAAGTCTGTATCTGGACTAGACTAGTTACAGGAAATGTGGTAAACAAGAACAAATGCAGGCTTTTAAACTGGAAAGTTGAGAGAGATGGAAACACTGCCTAAATGGCCAATAAACTACAATTTCTGGGCCAGGAACCACTCATCTTGTGGTAGATAGGCTACCTAGTGCTTACCACTCACACTGATAAGCTAAAAGGCTTCCATCCAACACAGAAATATTTGGGGGGCTCAGAAGCTTACAGTCTTGGACACAGCAAATCTGTATCTGGACTAGACTAGTTACAGGAAAGGGGGAATCAAGTGAAAACACTTTTAGGCTAGAAAGTTGAAAGAGATGGAAGAAATTTACCAAAAAGCCAATAAACCATAAATCTGGGCCAGAAACCACTCCTCTTGTGGTACTACCTACTGCTTACCACTCTCTCTGATAAGTTAGAAGGCTTCCCTCCAACACAGAGATGCTTTTGGGGCTGAGGAGCTTATAAACAGTCCTGGATACAGCAAATCTTTATCTGGACTATAGTTACAGGAAAGGGGGGAAACAAGTGCAAATGCAGGATTTTAAATCAGAAAGTTGAGGGAGATGGAGCATTTGAGGTTATATAATTAGTGAAAATGTCATCACTTGAGAAGCTGTGTCTAGGGTATTGTTAGTAGAGATGCAGTGAGGACAGTATTTAGGTATCGGGGGGGTAGGTTACGTCAATCTGCATATACATGGATTATTGTTGTGTTGTTCGAGTGTGTTTTTGCCTTGGAGGGCTCTGCTGTTTGGGTAGATTTTTATTGAGATCCTCTGCAAAGGTGGGTGTGTGGTTTATGTTTTTATGTGAAGGCAGTGCTGGTGTGTGTTCTGGAGGGCTATGTGTTCAATGTGATGTGGTTCAAGTATTGACCATCTCCTCTTGACCAGCTATTCCGATCTTGGCTGGACAGTGTGTGGCTTCCAATTTGGATATATAAGTGCATCTCTCGCAAGTCTGAGATTTGGAATGTAAGAGGAGAGTGTTGTCGGTGTACATGAGGCAGTTGCTACATTGCCTTAGGATGCCTGAGTTCACCAAGCTAATAGGAGAAAGCACAAGAAACTGACCTTTAGACATGCCTGGTGGGGTGGGCATTGATAATAAGCACTAGATCTGTTTCCTTGTAGAACGTTTAGTGCTGGTAGCACTTGTGTGCTACAATAATTGCTGCAAGAAGTCTGGTAAAGTGCTAGACTAATAAGCTTGTATAAGTGCAGGAGAGGAGAGAACTAGTAGATCTAAGGGAAAAATTGAAGAGCAGACATTGGCACCGCTCAGAAGCTTACAAACAGTCCTGGATACAGCAAGTCTGTATCTGGACTAGACGAGTTACAGAAGGGTTCCTATCAGTTTGTCGAAACTTCAGCAGTTCGAACACCATATGTTCGAACTGTGAAGTTCGAAAACTGATTATTGCAAAGCTGTGGAACACCAAATTCTTTCTCAGGGAAAGAATTTGGTGGGTCATTTCTGTGGCTTTGTGATTTTCAGCACTGTAGTGGAAAGTTACGGGTTGGGTTCAGGTAAGTGTGCGATTGTACAGATGTTAAGGTTAGGGTGCGGGTTAGATGAGTTAGGGTTAGGGCACGGGTGAGGTGGTGCACGATAGTGACAGATTTTAGAGTTAGAGCAGGATAGGTAAGTTAGGGTTAGGGCATGGGTGAGGTGGGTGTGCGATAGTGACAGACTTTAGGGTTAGGGTGGGATAGGTGAGTTAGGGTTAGGGTGCGGGTGAGGTGAGTGTGCGATAGTGACAGACTTTAGGGTTAGGGTGGGATAGGTGAGTTAGGGTTAGGGCGCAGGTCAGGTGAGTGTGTGATAGTGACGGACCTTAGGGTTAGGGTTTGGGTTAAGGTAAGTGGATAGATAGTAGTGTATGTACAGTTTAGTGTAGGGTTAGATGTAGTATTTTAAGTGTATGTGTGTGGATTGCTGTTTTTTGGTGTGCTTGTGTTATGTGTGTGTTTCTTGGAACAGCGATTTTTTTTCCCTGGGAAAAAAATCGCTATTCTAAGCCTTCCATGGTTTTGCACTTCAAGGTTAGAAGTTTGAACATATGGTGGTCAAACTTTTGCCATTTCATCGAAGTAATATAGACCCATACAGGAAAGGTGGGAAACAAGAGCAAATGCTGGCTTTTAAACTGGAAAGTTGAGACAGATGGAAAAACTGTCCAAACGGCCAATAAACTACAATTTCTGGGCCAGGAACCACTCCTCTTGTGGTAGATAGGCTACCTAGTGCTTATCACTCCCACTGATATGCTAGAAGGCTTCCCTCCATCACAGAAATGCTTGGGGGGCTCAGAAGCTTACAGTCTTGGACACAGCAAATCTGTATCTGGATCAGACTAGTAACAGGAAAGGGAGAAACAAGTGCAAACACAGGCTTTTAAGGCAGAAAGGTGAAAGAGATGGAAGAAACTGCCCAAAAGGCCAATAAACCACAAATCTGGGCCAGAATCCACTCCTCTTGTGGTACTGCCTACTGCTTACCACTCCCTCTGATAAGCTAGAAGGCTTCCCTCCAACACAGAATGGCTTTGGGGGCTGAGGAGCTTACAAACAGTCCTGGATACAGCAAATCTGTATCTGGACTATGGTTACAGGAAAGGGGGGAAACAAGTGCAAATGTGAGCTTTTAAATCGGAAAGTTGAGAGAGATGGAAAAAATGCCCAAACGGCCAATAACTACAATTTCTGGGCCAGAAACCACTCCTTATATGGTAGATAGGTTACCTAGTGCTTACCACTCCCACTGATAAGCTAGAAGGCTTCTCTCCAGCACAGAAAGGCTTGGGGGCTCAGGAGCTTACAAACAGTCCTGGACACAGCAAATCTGTACCCAGACTGGACTCGTTACAGGAAAGGGGGGAAACAATCTAAGAATATTTTTTTAGTAAAGTGGAAAAGGAGAAAGCTGGAACAGAAGTTAATTCAAGGTTAAGAATCTAAGTGGGTTGGCCTTCACAAATGTTCTCTCTCTGTTAGGTAGAATGAAATAATGACACTAGACTGGGAGGAGTATCCCAGATCAAATATACAGTATGGGCGGGCAACTGCAAAGCCACCAACTATAAGAAAAGACAACAATGCAGGAAGGGGGTGATAAACTATTACAGCTACTAGCTTTATCCACTAAATAAAAGTTTTAAACAGATAAAGGAGCAAGGAGACTCTAGAGAATGCTTTTAACTGCAAACAAATCAGTTATATGATACCTGACTAGAACACAGAAACCTCAAAAAATCAAAAATGCACAGAAAAGCATGGATAGAGCACTCACAAACAGAAAATACAACTCTCAGTATGAAAAAGCAGTTTACAGTTAAGTAACTCAGTAAACATGCAACTAGAGTAATGAAACAGTATCTAGCAATGAAAAATACAGTTAAAACAGTATAAAACAGTGCATAAATGCAGTGAAACAGTAAAAAAGCTTTATAACAGTGCAAAATGTAGTAGATTAATTGTATAACACAATTATAAGCATTACAGAAATGCAATTCAATGAAATAAGTATAAGAAATAACTTATCCTGCTCTTGGAATCTTAAGGAATTTCTGTTTAGTCTCAGTAATGAATCACAATCCACAGCCTGATAAATACAAGCACAGCCTTTTACAGACACAGGGTTTATATACCAGACAGGATGGAAGAATCAAGAAGATCAAATTACTACTCAGTCCTACTAGCCCCTGCTGATATCCAATCACTCATGCTACAGAAGGTCAGGAAATCCTGTTACTCTCAATAATAATGACGACAACAGACTATCAGCAGAAAATGGTTGCCAGAAACACAGGAAAATCAACAAACAAAACTACCAGGCCTAGACAACAGCAGGCCTCTATCAAGATTACTGGGATCAGTAAACCTAACAACAAAGACAGTATCCTTGATTGAATACTCATTAATAGTCATCCCCACATGTATAGGGCTAGTACCAGACCTGAAGACATAAGTGAACATCTTCTTACCTATATAATCAGGCATTAGACTGACATCCCCCACCAACCTACTTACAAAACAATTAGAAACAACAAAAACTTTAACCCTGCTAATTTCCAAAATGAACTCAAAGCATGTAATTGGGCAGTCCTAAAATATCTGCCACTTGAAGAAGCTGTATTATATTTCAACACCAAATTCCTAGCCATCTTTGATACCCATGCACTCAAACGTTCTATAAGAACTAAAGCAAAAGTTGCTCCATTGCTTTCAAAAGAAAACAGACAAATGATCTTACTTAGAAACAAAGCTTGGATCACTTGGCATACCACAAAATCCCCCATAGATCAACTTAGATTAAGACAACTAAGGAACAACACTAAAAAAATCTACCACCCTAGATAAAAAAAAAACTTGTACTGCCATTTACAACAGAAGCATCAAAACAATCCACAAAAGTTTAGGGCAGGCATAAATAAATGTATTCACCCAGGGCAATCCACAACTCCTACCCCCTCGGGTACCATCCAAAAACCTTCGGAAGATGTTGCCAATTCCTTAAATAGTTTCTTCACAGAAACTATCCAGTCACTAGCTAATCAACTATCTCCCAGTTGCCCAAGTCCTAATGCTGCCACACCTAGTTCTCAACTCCCCCTTAACTTTCAACCAGTTTCCACATCACTAATCTATGCCCTAATCAAGAAACTAAAACCTACCACCCTTGCAGCAGATCTCCTCCCAGCTGAGTATCTACAAAAAGCTGTGGATGCCAGAGCATACCCAATCTCTATCCTGATCAATAGAACTATATCAGAAGCCACTATCCTCTCCATCTGGAAGACATCCCATGTTATTCCACTCCACAAAGGGGGCAGTTCCACTGAACTGCCAAATTATAGACCTATAGCTATTTTGTCACCCCTGGCTAAAATTATGGAGAAGTGCATCCATAAACAACTCCTGAGCCATCTCATTTAGCACAATCTCCTGGCTAACTCGCAGCATGGTTTCAGACCATTCCACAGTACACGCATGGCCCTCCTCTCCTTCTCCAATGTTATTAATCAAAACCCGAAACAACAATAAGCTTTCTTCTGCCCTCTTTCTTGATCTCTCCAAAGCCTTTAACATGGTCAACCACCAGCTACTCATACACACACTTAAAACTATTCCCCTAGATGTCCAGGCTATCCAATGGTTCAATTCTTATCTGAGTGGTAGACAACAGGCTATAATATGGCAGAACAAACTATCTTCCCTTCTACCTATCACTCTTGGGGTCCCTCAGTGCTCTATATTAGGACCTTATTATTTTCTATCTTTATTAATGACCTGTACACAGTCATCCCAACAGCTACCTGCATTCAATATGCAGATGACTCCACTTTGATTTGCTCTGCCACCTCCCCTTTAAGTCTGCAGACTCTATCCCAAAATGTTTTTAATACTGTCTAAAATTGGCTCTGTAATCAATGTCTCCTATTAAATCCTAACAAAATGAAGCTACTGCTTTTCTCCCCCACTCGTAAAGCTTCTGCTCCAACCTTTACTATAAAATCTAACAGTGGCACTGTCATTTTCCCAGATCCCTGTACTAAACTCTTAGGTGTAACAGTTGATAATAACCTCAAGTTTGATATGCATATTAATCAAACTATTAAAAAGTTAATAAAAAACTTGGCTCACTATACAAGATCAATACTTTCCTCACTCCACTAGGTAGGACGGTAATTGCCTGTACACATCTACTTTCCACCCTCCTTTATGCATCCCCTGTCTTCACGAACTTGAGTAAGTCTGATCTTAATAAACTCTCTAGCTGCTTTAATCATATTGCTAGATTTGCCACTGGAACAGCATGCAGAACACACCACTGTCTGAACCTAAAGAATCTAGGGTGGCTAGAATTGCCTATCCAATTTCAGTACAATCAGATAATAGTAGCACATAAAATTCTCTACCACCCTGAAAACACACCTGTCAAATAAACCAATCAAAAAATAAATGAATTTTGTTTAATAGTCAGAACATGCATGCCTTAATTTACCTCAAATGTGCAAATCTATTGTATGATGTAAGCCCCCAAATATAACACCAGGAAAGTACATTACCTCAATGTGTCTACTAAACTATATTAATAAGCTTCTGTTTTAGTTTTCATTTACTAGAAACCTTAGAACTCACAGCAAAGTGAATTAGTTACCCGTATTACTGTAGAATAATCACTTGAACCTTTGTTCAGTCAAAAACTGGATAATGGGTGCTTCTGATAATTAATTTAAGTTACACTTTAGTTTGAAAGATCACATAAAGGAAGGCACATTCCCATTTTAAACATTTACTAGTAACAAATCATATTATAGTAGAAGCTTTGAGTGATTTAGCTGGAACAGCTATTTTGCAATCAATCTTTTGTTTTTTCTTTTTAACATCAGTCCAATAATTCATTTCTTTTGCTCTCTTCAGAGAAGGAGATATCCAGTCCATATCCTCAGGGATAGAAACCACATTGTTGTTTTTAATAAATGAAGAAGCTTCTTTTAAGTCATTAAAGGTTCTCATTTCATTAGCAAAAAAGATTTTTATGTTGGCAGTAGAGGCAAGCTGTTGTCTTGATATTATTTTAAGTAGCTTTATTATTAGCCAAAACTTTTTCTTTGCTCTAATACTCTGGTGGAATAATCATTGTCAAATCTAATTAGATTCTGATTGTATTTTAGAGGTGATTTTCTCCGGGCAGTTTTTAGAACTAGTTCCTTGTCCAGATATGATAAAAATGTTATTACTATTGATCTAGGAGGAATATTAGTTGAGGTTGAAGCAGGTTTCCCTAGAGCTCTATGCGCCCTTTCAATACCATAAGAGAAACCTTCTTTTAGATCAAAGAGATCAGGAATCCAAGATGTTAAAAATGAAATAATGTCCTCACCTTCGGTATTCTCAGGTAGCCTGAAGATTCTAATGTTGGTTCTCCTTCCTCTATTTTTCTAAATCATCCACTTTATTAAGCAGCCAGGTATTTTGTTTAAGAAGAAATTCTTTTTGGGTTTCTTCATCTTTAAGCCTACCTTCAATGTCATTTAAAGAAGTCTCTATATTTGTTATTTTTGTCTGATATTGTTGTAGCAGCTCCTTAAAAATATCAGTCTGCTTTTGATAGTTCATTTTAAGATTTTCTAAGTTTTCTTTGAAATCATCCATCTTCAAAGACAGTTCTTGTAAGGTAGTTGACATCAGTTGTAATTCTTTCTTTAAAGCTTTATCAGAGTGAGAATTCCTTGAGTTACTCATTTTCAGAAGTTGAAAAAAATCTCCAAGTTTTCTGACTGGAAAATATTTGTAAAAATCCACCAAAATTACTATGTATATAGTTTAGATGTTTATCTATATATTTTTGATATTTTTGTTTGAAAAAAAATTCCTGTATATTTTAATCGTTTATGGAGCTCTGAAATTTACCTGCTTTCAGTTAAGCATTCAGGCTCTGCCTCCCAGAAAATGTCATTTAATGAGTGCAACAGACCACGCATATAGCACTGATGTACTTGGGCAAAATCAGAATTGGCATGCAGAAACTGAATGCAGATAATGAGAACCATAATCATTGACATACTGTGCATATAGCAGTTGCCCCCTTCACCCCATCCTAACTATGCCTCTGATGGATGAGGGTCTGTATACTGAAAGGAATAACAATGTGTCACGACTGTTACATTGGGAACTGAGCAAATACTACAACATACAGGTAGCTGAGAAGAATTTGAAACATGAGCAATAAACAAACACCTGAAATAAAAAACAGGTATGATCACATGTCATCATCTGATATCAGCATTTTAAGAAAACAAGAAGCAAAGAAACAAATATAGTAGTCAAAGAAAAGAAAAGAAAACAAAAGTGTTAGTTGTCACCAAAAGAACTACTCCTGTCTTGCATACTGAGAAACACAAAGTCATATAATTCTAGGAAATGCAAATAGAAAGTACGGCAACATATGATAAAGACACATAGATAGTTCCAATAGCAGTAGGAGCAATAGGGATGATAAAAATAATATTCAAGCTTTATTTACTTAATTATTACAATTTTGTTGACTACGTATGTGGCCTGCAGAAATAACCCCTTTCAGCCACAACCCGGGAGAGGTATATACTTTTAAAAGTAGCATATAGAAAATATAGCTTGCAATACAAATGAAAAACACTGGCTACATATGAAGTCATATATGCTTTAAATATATACAGAGATGTTATATACAGTTAGACTTGGACATTAGAATCATTTATGTATTATTTCTTAGCCAGCATGTTGAAAGCATGAGCATTTGGCTTCCTCAGAAAGGGAGGCGATATACTTAAATATGTTATAAATATGTGTAACTGCAGAAGGAGGGAATTCTGGGTACATTGTGAATGCTGAGAGGAGTAATTTTGGCAAACATCAAAGTCTGAAGACATACTAATTTCATCAGCTCTAGTCAGACCCTTAATCGTGATTGTTGCCCATTACTGTCATAGTATTAGAATCCCAAAACATCTGGAAAAATTAGAACAGGAGTAAGCAAAGATGAGCAACTCTGCAAACATTTCTGGACTTTAGAATATATTCAAGAAGACTCAGTCAATCCACAAGCCTTAAAGTACATGCTGTACATCATATCTTTCTGCAACAATTTAGAGGCAGATGATACCATGAAGTTCCAAACATATAAGATTCTGTGAGAGACCAACATGAATGTATTTTGTCTGTTAACTGATGCGTGCGTCCAACACACTGTAAAATTTGGTGAAGTCCATACTTAAAGCATGAGCCCTGACCCAATACCCATACAGCATAAGTACCAGCTATTTTTTTAACTCCACTAAAATGGCATAAACTATTAAGTATAGTGTTAAACATGATTTTGAGAAGATAAAAATGTCCTTTGTGGACAAAGACATATGGGACAATGTGTATGTCCAAGCTGTTTCCCTTTGCTTGATGCAGTCATATCAACACAATACTAATAACACTATGAAATCACTGCCTTTGACACCTTTAATTGTAAAGGCTTCCTTTAAGTGCTGGGTTGGAAAATGTATAAGTGACTTTAAGCTAGTGATAATATTGCTTGACAGATCTAAAAATATTGTCGAAGGACATTTAAAGGGAGTACATTTTTGCTCTTAAATGATCAAAGCAGGCAAAAACCATGCACTTTCTCTTTGTATCTGCCTGTCCAATCTTTCCAGTATTATGCTTAGCTTTTTTTTTTAGTTTGGGCAGCCTTCTTCCTCACAAAGACATGGAGAGAACTCATCAGTGCTATGCCTACGTAGCTTTCTTAGATGCCCTAATGTCAAGACAACCTTGAAAATGTAGGCAAGTTAAGTGGAAATTAAGGTTTCTCTAATTTACTTTCATGCCACAAACACATTTGAAGGCCATTCAAATATTTGGTACAATAGGAAACTCCCTGAGTGTGCTACAGAGAACATGCAGTCATCCAAAATATCTGTATTATATGTGAAATTATTTTACATGTTATCATTCTGTGGCATGTAAAAATAAACACGAAAAAGGTGGATATCCCTGTCTCATACTCCTGCTTAGTGGTAAAGGGGAAGAAGTGTTGGAATTAGTAGGAACACTGGCCTTATTGCAGGACTATAAAGACAAGACATCAGGTTGAAAATGAGGAGGTTGACAGAAGCTGAGAGGCCCTGCAATAAGTAATTCCAATTGATTGAGTTGAATGCTTTTCTTCAAAATGAATTAAGAGAGCTGTGGCAATGGGCACTAGTTTTTGCAAATGGTAATTGACTGTATTAATGCATGTCAATGGTCCACACTAAACTAGCCCTTCTGAAACCATATTAGTGGATGGTAACCAGCTAGTTAGTATGGGGAGACAATTAGACCACAGTTTGGTACAAGGTTATCTTCAACTTTTATTAGGAATATAAGTTTGCAGTTTACAAATTTTCTTGGGCATTTCCCAGGATTCAACAGCAAAACGGTGATGGGTTGTTTACAGGAATCAAGGATACTGCTGAAACGATATAAGGGGCTGGATGCTTACCAGAGGGCACAGATTTAAGAAGCAAATGTAACTCTTCTTTGGCAAGTAACCTGCAGAGGGCAGTGGCTACCAAAGCCATAATTTGGGGTAGTAGGGATCATTGTAAGAAAGGATGGCAAGAGAAGAGGTGACCATCAGTTAAGCTTTGCATATCAACTTTATAATGGGCAGAGAAAGGAAGAGAGAGGCATAATTTTTGCTGTGGATTAAGGCAGAGCTTGCTATTTGACAACTTTCTACCCATGTTCCTAATCTCCTAAGGTTGGAGTTCAAACCTGATGAGATATAACTCACTTCATTGTTTAATGGCTGTTGTCAGTGAAAGTTTTACAGTTTTATATCTGGCACTGCCTACATTTAGATTGCTTACATGTGCCATAACAACCATTTCACTTTAGCTTTAAGATCCTGGATGGCATCCCCACCTTGGCAGATAAACTGCCTTAGCAGTGTCACATGTGGATCTCAGCTCCAACATAATGTGTTCCCTGTACATGAAGATACACTTTCAGTCAAATGGGCTCAGGGAAATACAGGACCTCAGAGTATTCAAAGTATACTGTCAAGTGTTTGTATTTCCCTGGGTTCAGGGCCAGCTATGATGGTGGTCTGTATAAACAAAGAGTCGTAGTCTGAATAATTTACGGCACTATTCTGTAGAGCTTCAGTACTTCTCTAATTCCTCACATTACAGTACTAGAAATAATAAAGAAATAAAGTCTGCTACCATTCTGAGTAGAAAGGAGAAAATGTAAAACCCTAATTATTTTGATTAACAGCTTTCCAAACATAAAATAAACATACTTGATTTCAAAAAATGCTCTGGGATAAACTGAGCTGTTACATGAGATTCAGTCTTAGGTTTTGAACAATAAATCACTGAAGAATATGAGAGCTTCAGACAACTAGGGCAATATGCCAAGACCATCCATATTGTGGCTTTATACATCCCATAAAACAATATCCACTAATTGTGTGGTGAACCTTTTCAAAAGCAATATTATACTCCAGCCTTAATCCCACTGGTGAGCATTGGTTTTACATGTTCTTTAACTAAAATGGCCACCCACATCTTGCACGAAGAATCTGCACTCAGAATGCTGAGTGCTGACAGACTGAAAAAATAAAAAAAAAGACTGCATGAAAAGAGCCCCCCCCCTGAACTTATAAATATCAACTCCAGAAGCACCATACCTCACAGAAATGGGAATATTCTTTGAAATGGTCATCACAAACTTGGTATATACAAGTCCATTTTTTGACCATGGTTTAGTTTATTTTGGCACTCTTTCATGCGAGTACTAACATTTACAATGCTTACCATATAATATAGATAGCATGCATTTTTGTCCCTTCATCCCTTGAAAGGTATCTCTTGGGTTTATTTGCACTTTTTAAGTCTTTGAAAGAAAAGAATATGAATATGAAATTGAAAAGATTTCTTAACAAAGCATGTCTTTTAACAGAGGAAATAGCTCTGTGAAATTCAAAGTGCGGTTACATACCTAATAACAGTAAAGCACAGTGCTTCCACTCACTAGGAATATTTATTGTATTTATTTATTTTATTTTATTTTACATTTGTTGACCGGGAATGTCTAACTGAGCCGAAGCCCTTTTTCAGTAGAGTCCCGGGGAGAAAAGCTCCAGTATTTTACAGATTACATTTAGTCATTATACAAATATTGTACAAGCAAAAAGTGGCAAAGCAGCTTGATGACAACATCTGCATTTTTTTTTAAGTAGTAGTAAAGTTAAGAATCTTGGTAGAAGCTGCAACATCTGAGTAAGGTATAACTTTTACAATTTGTTGATAGAGGATGACAGTAAAGTATTGGAGTGAAGAAAGGAAAACATTCATCTGCAGAGTGTAATCAAGGTGGGTTTGAGCAGTGGCAGATCCATTGCCCTTTGAGATGTTCTTTTAAAGTTAATTTGAATTGATTAGAATGTTTGAGTGTTCGAATTTCAAGAGGAAGTTTGTTCCATTCAATAGAAGGATGGTAGCTATATAAGTTGCACCCTGCCTTAGACTTAGGCTTATAGATGTTTAATAGGTCTTGGGAAGAGCTGCGGAGGTTTCTTGAAGAGGCATAGTGGAAGATTACAGAGTGTAAGGCTGGACAGAAAGATGGCTGGTATAGAATAGAGTGAATGTTTTGAAGCTGAGTGAAAAGGAGGAGGTTAGGCAGTTCAAGCCAGTTTAGATATTTAAGAGAGAGACAGCGGTGAGATCTATAGGATTGTTGAGTTGCAAATCTAGCTACTTTGTGGTATGTAGTTTCAAGTCTAGTAAGAAGAGATGAGTTAAGGTTTGTATGGATTTGTGAGCAATAAGTTAAGTAGGGGAGAAGGTAAGCATGTGTGAGAGCAATTCTTGCTTCCTGAGTGAGACATTTTTTATTTCTATATAATAGACCTAATTTGAGGTGAGTTTTCCTGATACAGTTATTTATATGGAGATCAAATTTTAGTTGATCATCAATAGTGATACCAAGGAGTTTTGAGCTAGAATCTGCTACTATAGGGGTATTGTTAAGTGACTGGATAGCAAAAGAAGTCTTTATATGGTTGGCTGTTTTAGGAAGGAAGAGTAGGAGTTTTGTTTTTTTTAGGATTGAGGATAAGTTGGTTGTTGGACAGCCATGTTTCCACTGAGTTAAAGGAAGACTGGGTAGCTGATAAGAGTTTGGAGGGAGAATTTGCTATAGTTAGAACTGTAGAGTCATCAGCGTATTGGATAATAGAGGAAAGTGGACAGGAGGTATAGAGCAAGTTGGTGAAGATATTGAAGAGTAGTGGTCCTAAGATGGACCCTTGAGGGACACCCATTTTTATTGGAAGGGGAGTAGATAAGGCAGGGTCCCATCTTACTGATTAGAATCTATCTTTTAGATAGCTTGAAAACCAAGCCACTGTGTTTGGGGAGAAGTTGAGGTCAGACAGTTTGTTTAATAGCAGAGAGTGGGAAACAGTATCAAAGGCCTTTGAGAGATCTAGGAAGAGACAGGAGATAAGTTTATGGTCATCTCTGGCCAGGGAGATAGTATTGAGAAAGGATAGAAGAGAAGTATAGGTGCTGTGTTTTGGTCAAAAACCATGTTGTGTAGGAGTGAGTAGGTTTTCCTTAGAGAGATTTTCCATGACTTGAGTATGCATGCATTTTTCTAGGATTTTTGACAGGGGAGGAAGGATGGCAATGGGTCTGAAATTAGAGATTTCAGTGGAGTTACCTCCTTTGTGGATAGGTAGAGTGTAGAAGTGTTTCCAGATTGATGGTACTTTAAATTCAGAGATTGAGCGGTTTATAATGATGGAGATAGGGTTGGCTAGTGTGTGCAGCTATCTGGAGAAAGTATGATGGGATGTTATCAGCAGATACAGAGCATGGTTTAAGTTTAGAGAGAAGAGTTCTGATATAAGTTGTAGAGACAGGCTTAAGGGAGAAGACTTTAGGTGGGGTAGTTGAGGAGGAAATTGGGCCTTTGGGGTTCGTTGTATTGGAGCTATTGGGGTTGAGAAGTTTGAATACTGATTCAACAAAGTAAGTATTGAAAGTGTTGGCAGTCTCCACTGGTGTTTTTTCTGGGCTAGAGTTGGGGGAGGTAGGGGTTCCAGGATGAAGTATTTGGTTAATAGCATTCCAAAATTTTTTTGGGTCAGATTTTAGTGTTGTAGGAGGGTTATAACAGAATGCTTTTTTATCTTTAATGATAAGTTTTTTTGTCAGGTTTCTTTGTTCTTTATATCTTTGCAGGTCAGTTGGGACTTTTGTATGTATCCATTTTTTACAGAACCTATCTCCAGGCTTTATGAGAATGTGTGTCTTTTTTGTTAGCCAAGGAGATATTTTTGCTTTTGTCCTAATTTTATGGGGTGGGGCTAATGAGTTTATGATGTCAAGAAAAGTAGAGTTGAAGGCTATGACAGCTTCGTCTAGGGGGAGCTGGGAGAGGAAGTCCCAGCATACTCTGGAGATGAGGGTGTTAAATGTGTCTGTGTTGAAGTTAGAGAGATTATATCTAGTAATGTATCTATGTGGCTTAGGGAGGTGGTTTGTATATCTAAGTACCTTTATGGGTGAGTGGTCACTTAGGGAGTCAGGTAGGGTTTCTGGATTATGATATTTAGAGGGAGCTGATACTAGTATAAAATCAATGAGGGTATTTGTGGAGTGAGAGTTATTTGAATGTGTTCCCTGATGAAGGGTTTATTTTAACTATAGAAATATAATGTCTGACAATATACAGAACAGTAACTGAAGGTAAAGCATGACATGGCAATATGATCTTATAAAGTGGTTCAAGGCTGCTGTGTATGTGATATACAGTGACTCGTGTCACACTTGATTGAATTGGGAATAATCACTTTTTCTAGATTGATTCCAGTATTTACTGAAATTCCATGCATTATTTTCTTTGAGAACTGAAAAGTTCTGAGGCATTAAGGAAGTTTTTCCTTGCTTCACTCATGTTTGTGTGATCTTAAAGTTAGTATATTTTGAGATCTAGGAGTGAGAGGAAAATCATCCTGTAAGAACACAGTATGATTACTGCTTCGACATAACTATTTTAAGGATTTTCAGTGCAGTACACTGTTAGGTGATGCTCTGATTACCTATAGACACTAGTGGTATATACTGTGTCTTCACCTCAGTGAGACCGATCACAATATATAAACAGGTTTCACAGCCCACTCCTCCTAGTGATCTGCCACAGAATCCTCAATATGTGGTGGGTGCCTTAACCCACAAGGTGAGGAAAAGTCAAGTTATTTTTCTTTTCAAGAGATTTAGACACTTTCCTTTGTAACTTAGGAGCACCTGAGAATAAAGTGTTGGTCTTAATGATACCTTACTATGCAGAAGTGGGTCTGCCTTCATCCGTGATGAAGGAGCACCCTTCTATCACTCCTCATCCTGGGACAGATTTTGAATGTCATTAGAAGTGGGGAACATGGAAGGCAAAAGTTAGCAGATTACTTTGTATTTCTCTCTGGTGGTTTGTGGGGTTTGAATTACTGCATACTTCTTAGGTCTTGTACTTTCTGTATTTGACGGGTTATTTTAACTAATGTTTACAGCAGGTTAAACTGTAGAAAAAGGAGATTAGTAGTGATTAGGTTGCTTGAACAGTTGGTTTGTATTATTTTATTTCATATAAAAATGGATGGATAGCTATAGGCTGATAAGAGGTTATTTCTATAGCACAGCTGCTTAACATCTGCAGAAACCTTGCATTTCTGGATTCTGGAAAACAGTGCCTCTCATGAAAGACCAAGCATTTAAAGAATTAAATCATTAGAATGTAGCTGGTTATTGCATGGTGGTCTCAACACTCTATGGCTTGATTCATATTAACTTTTGATAAAAATACCAAGAACTGTTTTTTTGCCCCTTTCCCCCTCTGACCGTTTAATTTCCCAGCCACTCAATTGATCCATTCATTCTACTGCTAGAAAAGACCATTTATTCCAGTCTTTCCTTGAATGGGAGGGAAAATTGTTTCCTCTGTTTTCTCCACTAGTGCTACACACAAGGATTCATGCATGTTACCATACTTGCTAGTCTCTGCTTAGGAAACATTGGCCAGCTAAGCCCTGACTGTGAACAATTCAGTTACACATCTACAAGTGGTGGCACCAATGAAGCCAGCCAAAGCTTCTACCCTCCTCCATGATGAGCCATTTGACACGGATGACTCACTCTTATCCATTCCTGCTCACCATAGCGTATGTCGCTAATCAAACATGGGCCATCTATATCATAGATAGAGCCCTCTTAGTCATGGGATAAGGTCAAGATTCAAAATCTCTCAAATGTAAATCCTCCCACAAAATAACCAGGCATAGATTATTGTAAAGCTATATGTTTCATGAGCTTCTATTTTTATTTGCTGTGATTCTGACACAACTGTTCATGTATCCTGCAGTGAGGCTCCCTCCATTGCAATTGGAGACTGTTTACGGAGATCCTTATTCAGGAGGATAGAGAGTATGATTTATTTGATATGGTAACATTTTTCAGCTTTGCAATGTCACCCAGAAAATCATAAACTAACTGGGTCACACTTTGTTGTCAGTCTACCAGTCATGACTCTGGAGTTAATCATACAACAGACACTTAGTGGAACTATTACCTACATCCTTGAGTGCTGGATGCACATAAATGCAGATACAAATGCTCTATTGTTTCTCATGTGTTCACCAAGACACTTGCACTCAGCATACATTCCTGGGTGTGCACAGGGCTATGTTCTGCCATGAAAGGAGAAGGCAGGATCTTGCTTCATCTATTATTCTTCCCATGTTAGTTCCTATTGTACTGGGTATATAATTGATCCTGGACCATCTATTCATACTCATGGCTTCATTCCTCTATGTAATAGACACAGCAATTCTGAGCATTATATTTATAAAGTTTCTAACCCATCCATGTGCCGTATTATTTGGTAATATTTAGATATTAAACATGACTGAATAATAGTCTCATTTATTGGTTGGGAGACCAGCTGGAATATTGCATGCCAGGTTAAACAGCATAATCTAAAACCTTTTCAACTTTCACTTGCAAGATGGTCAAAATCAATAGACATTTCATGAATGGTTCAATATTTATGGGTAAATTCAGAAATGCATTTCTACATGGAGATCTTTGGAGGAAGACATAGTATCCAGAAAGGACTGTAGACTGACAATATAATGAAATATTACACACATTAAAGAAGACATTTAAGAAGGACAGTAATATGTTACTTATTAAATTAAAGGACATTATTAAAACACTAAAGCTTACAATAAACAAAGAAAAAAGTGAAACAGTGCAATTTGACTAGTTAGTTAAGTACATGTGAACAAATTAAGCAGTCAAGGCTGTTTATTTATTTATTTATTATTTAATTTACTGTTTGTTCAACAAGCTAACCTGCTTAGACCAAAGGCATGTTTATAGGAGAAGCACAGATAGTAATACACTAGTTACAGAAAAAAGACAGTTTTAACAGAATAACATTTCATTGCAAGCATATAAAGATTAAAAAGAAAGGTTTGTTTTCTAATTTGTAGATGTAAAGAATATGCAACATTTCCCAAAGTTCTATTGAGCTGATGTGAGCAACAAGTATCTTATGAGTTTCTTAAAATGTGCAGCATGTATTAAAAGGATTGACTAACTGTGTCATGAGGGCTCCTCGCTGGAACCAATGAGCACTCAAAAAGATTGTTGAATAACTGAGGCTTAAAAGTAAAAAGATATAACAGTATATTCTATATCAAAGCAAAATTAACTTGACAGCTTAACTCGAATGTAGGACTGTTTGCAAAAATGATGCAAAATATGAGCTGACATATGACTGAAAAAAAATATGTTGCTATTAATGTAAGAGATAACATCTTTAAAAATGTCTCAGAATAATTGGTTCCATGGTATAGAATGATGTTTTCCTGGTTGCAACCCAATGATCCCTTATTCAATTATTATTCAGTTTCATTATTATTCAATAATGTCATTATTATTCAATTTCATTATTACTGAATTTCATTATTACTAATTCAATTTTTTTGTATAATTTCTTGTATAAGTTTTGTATAATTTCTTGTATAAGTTCTGTATAATCTCTATATGTGGAGCTTTTCTCCCTGGGCCTTTGCTGAAAATGGGTCTTATCCCAATTGGACTTTCCCCCTAAACAAATGTAAAATTAATAATAAAAATAAATAAATAAATTACCATTGAAGTGGTCCAAGATCTCTGTATTGCAGTAGCTGAATAATCAGCATTTATAGGTTCATAGTTCATAGCTTAGTACTAAGCTAACTGCCCTTGTGAGCCATTTTAAGCCTAGCCACTTATCCCTTGTGAGACTCAAACCCTGCACCTTGTGTTTGTAAGGCAAACACCTTAACCATTAGGCGACCCTCCCAACCGAGATGCCTCTCCCAGGGAGAGGAAAGGCAGTCTCTCGTTAGGTTATAACATATCAGACAAGAGTGGTGGCTTTGGCTCCTAGGTCCATAGGTGTGCAGTAGACTAATGACCTCTGGGGCCTTTATAAGTGTAACCATGCATCCCAAATGCATCTGGCATGTTTTCTGAGCCTTACAGGTTATTCTAAGGGGATATACATATGTTAGGGTATGATTTATATGAGTTACAGACTGTCTCTATTCATTAAACAAATAGGTGCTAGACATGGAGTGAATTTTCGATTTCTTATTCAGTGATCAAGGTTATGTTTGGATAGGGTTAGGGAACACCTCTGCTTCACAAACTTGGAAAGTCTATTACAGAGCTGGGGAAATCTCTGAGACATATATATGTCCATCCAACATGTTCTATTGAGTAGTTCTGTTGAGATTGGTTTTGTGGATGTGTAAAAAGTCCAACAGAGCAGGATCCAAGGATGCTTTGTAAAATGGGCACAGATCTCTTCTCAAAAGAGTGTAGGAATCTGAGTATGGAGATAAGGCCTTGAAGTGATCTATACAGGACACGCTGTTTAGACCCTGTATCCTTTTTGTGAGGAACCTCTGTGGATGTTCCAGTCACTCCATGTGCCTGTTCAAGTACATACCAAAGGGGTTGTTGTACTCAAAGGTGGGTCTGATGAGGGCTAAATATACAGGAAAGATGACCTCCTTGGACCTATATGCCATAGAATGCTTATGTGGTTTTGAACCCAGAGTAACACAGTGTCCCAAAATACTGTTCTGTTTATTAACCAGTTGAGCATCTCTACATAACAAATACGTTTCTGCATGCAGGATGGAGTGGGTGGAGAAGAGTGTTAGGAGTGATTTGTGACAGACGAGTACCAGTAAGAGTGAAAGGGAAGGTCTACAAGAGGGTAGTGAGACCAGCAATGTTACATGGGTTGGAGACAGTGGCATTGACAAAAAGGCAGGAGTCAGAGCTTGACATGACAGAGTTGAAGATGTTAAGATTTGCACTGGGTGTGACGAGGATGGACAGGATTAGGAATAAGTATATTAGAAGGTCAGCCCAGGTTGGAAGGTTTGGAGACAAAACCAGAGAGGCAAGATTACGATGGTTTGGACATGTGCTGAGGAGGGATGCTGAGTATATTGGGAAAAAGATGCTAAGGATGAAACTGCCAGGTAACAGGAAAATAGGAAGGCCTAAGATAAGGTTTATGGATGTGGTGAGAGAGGACATTCAGGTGGTTGGTGTGACAGAGCAAGATGCAGAGGACAGGAAGAAATGGAAACAGTTGATCTGCTGTGGCGACCCCTAATGGGAGCAGCTGAAAGAAGAAGAAGAAGATGCCTGCAATAGGGGAAGTTAAAACATGTTTTACAGGTAAATACTAGGCTATCAGTCTGCAGACAATTACAATCCAATCCACTAACCAGAGTTTAGAATCAAACCATATATCTTGTATCTGTGAGTTAAATACTTAACCATTATGCCAAACTCTTATATAAAGCTTTGAACTGCTGCCTGCCTAACTCACGTTTTCTTAGCTGATGTACTAATGATGGATGACACAGAAAAGCTTGCTTCAAACAACCCAAACATGTGGACTATATTGGCTGATAATCCATAGAGGAGGTTGTACCTTGATACCACAACATGCCAGGAGTGTGGTGGAGCTGTGGGTTGGACACGGTAAAAAAATCTGAACTGTACATGGTAAACAGCTTGCCTTAAACGGACTCTCATCCCATGTTGTAATATTGTTATGGTTGTGATGATATGTTACAGAGTTCATATATAATGGGTATAGATATATATATATATATATATATATATATATATATATATAGAGAGAGAGAGAGATAAACACAATAGCCATTTCCACCTTAAGACTATTGCACAACATTGCAGATTTAAGAGTGTATAGCTCTCATAATGCATTGTTTTTAGACCCTGTGGCTACAGTATGTTTGAGGTGACTGACGTTTTAGCAATATTAGGATCATAGAATCATAGACGATTACTAGGCTATTGACCCAGAGGTCATTTTAAGCCTAGCCGTTTCATCTCAATGTAATCAAGTGAGCTAAGTGGAAAGCTCTCCTTACAATGGCAGACACATGGTGGTTGAAGTTAAGATAGCGGTCAACCTGTAATCCCAGGTCCCTTACCACTTCATGGGTGCTTAGTGTATTGTTGTTGATTTGATAGTGTGAAGGGACATTGTTTGTGCCAAAGGGAATGATGATGCATTTCTTTTCATTTAGTTTGAGACCATGTCTAATAAACCAGTCGTTGGTCTGTCTGAGACCCGCCTGGAGTATACTGACATCATTTGGGGATTCAATGATTGCATCTAGTTTGCAATAATCTGCAAACTTGGTTAGCAACAACCCTTTGGTTTTGACCTGAACTTCTGAGAAGTATATACTAAACAGTAGGGAGACCAGCACTGACCCTTGTGACACCCCACTGATAACAGGTCTGCTGGTTGATACGGAGTCACCCACTTTGATAGTGTGTGCCCAGTTTGAGAGCCAGTTAGCAAACCATCTTACAATGCAGGGGTTTATATTCAGTTGCTAAGTTTATTGGTAATACCTGAATGTGGGATTGTGTTGAAAACCTTTGCCAAGTCGTGGTATGCTGTGTGCACAGATTTGCCCTCATCAATGACCCTGGCCACACATTCAAAGAAATCCACCAGATTTAACAGGCAGGATCTGCCTTTCATGAAGCTGAACTGGGTAGGATCCAGGGTTTGGAGGTCACCTATGTCTTTGTTTATGGGGTCCATAATAATATGTTTCATGGCCTTACAGATGAGGATGGTCAGGCTTATGGGTCTGTAATTCCTTGGGTCTGTTGCTAGGCCACCTTTGTGGAGGGGAATAACTGTAGCTGTTCTCTGCTCTGCAAGAACAAAGCCTGTGGTTAGGCTATGATTGAAAAGGGTACTTAGTATGATGCTAGTTCATGTTTTAGCCTGTTTATAAGACAGCCTGGGATGCCATCTGGTCCCATAGAGGCTGTGATCTTTGCCTTGGACAGGGCTTTGAGGACCTGTTCTTCAGATATGTAAGATGGTGGGGGGAGTTTGGCAGAGGGTTTGTTGTAAGTTAGGAGGGGATTTTACCAAACCTATCCACTAGCAGATTCGCTGTCTCTGTAGGGTCAATGTGTGTGAAACCGCTGACCACCAGTTCTGCACGTGCTTGAATCCTACCATTTAGGTTACATACATAGCTGTAAAAGGCCTTATGGTTATCCTTGGTAGTACTTGCCAGGTTTCTCTCAAAGGACCTCTTGGAGGATTTGACAAGTTGTCTTATTTGCTTGGTATGGTTGAGGAGGGTGCTTTTTCATTGTTGGGTCCTTGTCTTGGTTTTCTTGGCCAGCAACCTTTTGCATTTATTGTACAGTTTGTTGATGCTGGAAGTCCACCATGGCAGCTTGACTTTACTTGGGGCTCTGGCTTTGATTCTATCTGGTACAGCCAAGTATATACACTAATACATGTGATTGTACAGGGCATTAGTGTAAGTTTCAGCATAGTTACTGCTTTCAGCTTGGAGTGAGGTTTGGAATGCATTTATACCTTCACCTAGGAGTGTATAGTTTGCCTTGGTGATGTTTTTTAGTCTGATTTCACACTTTGTGAGTTCTGGTGTTAGTGTCAGTTCGAAGGTGACTGATTTGTGGTCAATTTTAACTAATGAAGGTCCAACAGTTGCAGCAGTGCACCTGCTTGACATGTTGGTGAGGACCAGCTCTAGAATGTTTGTTCCTCTTGTCAGGGTATGGACAATTTGCTCCAGGGCATTAGATTCACAAAGTCAATGAAATTTTGTGTTATCGAGTTTGGGCTAATGTAGGTTTCCCAGCTGATGGTGGGATAATTGAAATCCCCCATAACCAGTTTGTTTGGTAAAATGTGGATTGACTCCAGATTGGTTAAGTAGGCTTTGTGGGTGTTGTCACCCATGGAGGGGGGTATATAACTGACTAGGGCTTGAATGGTGGTCTTACCCACCGTAGTCTGGACCTGGAGTAACTCCATGGAATTTTCCAGTCAAACTAGACAGGAGGTGAACTTATCTCTAACGTAGATTGAAACATCACCTCCTTTGGATTTCACATGTTCATTTTGCAGTCTAAAGGTGTGGAAGACATTGTAACATTGCAGGTCTAGGGTACTCTCTGAGACCTTAAACCAGGTTTCTGTGACTGCACAGACATCTACATCTTCTAGTGATAGAAGTGCTTCCAGGGAATGCAGTTTTTGGTTTAAGCTCCTAACATTTAGCAGCATGACCCTTATTTTTTCTGATTGGTTAATTTCATGTCAGTAATGTTGTTTTCAAGATCTTGCCTAAAAAAGGCACTATGGGGAGGCAAGAGCCTTTGCCAGCAGCCAAAAGCTTAGGGGTGCCAGGTGCAAACCATCTCTGACAAAGCAGCGAGGTTGGTTGACCATAGCTTCCCAGGTGACAGGAACTGGATCCCCTTGGAATGACACCAAAAACTAAGCCAATTGTTGAAATCAATCATTTTTTTTAGACTGTGGCATCATTCTAGGTGGAGGTAGTATGCTGCTCAAGGCAGGGGACATACCTGTCTGGGCACAATACTGTTAAGCCAATATTTTGTACAGAATAAAAGCTACCTGTTGGACTAAAATGCAACTGACTTCAGATGCTTCTAATTGTACCATCCTCATTTACTGAGTAACCATTAATGTGTATCATGATATTGCCAAAAACAGGATATTTTCATTGAAGAAAGACTGAAATGCCAGGTCAGTTAGAAAACTGTGCCATACCACTCAACATGAACCAGCCAGGCTCACAGTCTGCTATTTTACAAAATAACCATTTAACCAAAACTAAATTACTTATACTGAAAAACATAAAGTTTCAGCAGAATAATAACAATTTTGACTACCACAGTGATTTCAGTTACTAAAATACTTGGCTGTCCTGCCTGAAGACAAATGTTTACATGATTCAGACTGATAATCAAATTAGCCAAAGAATCAGATTAAATCCTGGTAAATACTATGTTGTATTCAATGGAACTAGAGCTGGAGGCATACCTCTTAACCTCTTAGTACAAGAACTCTGGACAAAACCTAAAATAACTGGGGGTAGGCTAAAAATGGGGACAGAATTTAAAGATTCCTCTTCTAAACTAAAAAAGTTGCTGAAATAATAGGATTTGTGCAAGCATATATTTTTTAAAGGAAATGACATCTAAAGCTGAAATGCATGCCATTATTAATTGAATTCAAGCCTCAGCTGTTTGCCAGAAAACCACAAATTTTATAAGGAATAGTCCAAACATATGATGGAAAAATCTAGACATTCTGTGAAAATCTAGACAGTTGAGAGGTATAGTTGGAGGCAATACAGATTTTGATTTCATTCTCAGAGGACCAGAGTTTTACATAAATCTGAGTCACTGATTATTGAATTCAGTCAACATTTTCTGATAAAAAATATATATAATATGTGATACAACATACTTCAAATGATGTGTACAAGCTAAAGGTGCGTATGTCCATGCTTTTATGAATCATTTATATGCCTGAATGTCTAGTAGGCATTAAAAGCTAACACAGATGGAGTGTTCTCATTGGTCCTGAACCAGATCTTCATGGCAATACATAAATCAATATGTTCCAGAGTAAAGAATGCTTGTGGGGAGAGGCTTTTTTGTTAGGTCTCCTAATATTGAACAAAAATACCTTTATGTTATCTTGATTCTGTTTTGTTAAGTTGGGAACTTTAGAACACTGACATTGCCAAAAAAAGACACTATGAAAATGGAGAAAGATTTAGCCAGTATACAAAACCCTTTCAGGAGCAGGTGTAGGTCATCTCTGGTAAGCAGTTAAGATTGCCTACCATCTCCTCCAAGGTTGAATTAAATTGCATCCACTTTGAATGACACCAGAAATCAAATCCACAATCAAATGGTAAAACTGCGAGAGTACTGCAATCAACCAAAAAAGTACAAAGGTAACCAGATCTTCACAGAGCTCTTGTGTAATACGAAGATATTCCACACAGTGTCATTTTGTTTGTATAGTTATTCTGTTTGTTGACCAGGTGAATGGGCTTGTTCAAAGACCTTTTTCATCCACAACTCAGTCTTGAAGGTAGCAAACAAAGACAGTACAATAATGCATTCCTGAAAGGTAGTAGGTTTGCAGTTAAAACACTTGACAACAGTTCTAGCAAATACAGAGTATCATAAAACTTAAATGACAACTGCATATTTACATGGCTAGAAAGGAAAGTTGACATACAATGCAATACATCGATACAATGCAACTACTTGACACTTATCACCCACATAATATATCTGTCTGACCAAGAGTGACTATATTGAAACAATGAAATTTCAAAATCTTGAAGCTTACAAGATCGAACACAAATGCTTGATCTTGTAGGCTCAAAAAAATACAAGACACATATTTTTCCAGGAGGGTAAACCACCTCGCAACACATACTCTCTGCTACTTACATATTCCAACTCTTAACCACAGTGGAGAAAGTATCAATATTTCAATCTGTACTGTGCCATGATTCCACACAGTTCAGCTTCCAGCAGCTTCAGCTTTTTGTCTGTTCGAGCATGCAAGATTTCAGCATTTGGACTTGAACTTTTAAGGGGGAGCCGACCAAAAATACACTAATGCTTGGAAGGCGAATAAGATCTGACATGCAAGAGACAAAGCCTGAGCCAAAAACTGCTCTTTAAAATGCAGTTAAAAATAAGCAATAATCTAAAACCTCATATAAAATGTTTGATGACAGGCTTTTTTTATGCACATACACTGTTTTTTCAACCTGGCTAAACTGTACACCCGGAGTTAGGAGGGAAGAAGGGAGGAATAAAAGGTTTTGCATTGTAGAAAACAAATGAACAGAATTCCTACATGGGGCAAACCAAATAAGCTATCTTAGTTAAGCCAAACGTAAGATATATCCCAATGACTACTGACGAGTCTCAACATGGAAAGCAAAGGTCATGAGTTTGAGCTGGGAATAACCAGGTCAATGTCCAATAAAACTGTTCTTGGCTCTATAAATATGCAACCTCAACTGACATTTTGTGTCAAGGGAAGAAGCTTGAGTCTGACTGTCTGTTGTCAGATGTAAAAGATATCAAGATACAGCCAAGATCATGTCTAGGGACACCAGTTTGAGGATATAAGGGTCACATTGTATTTTTGTTTGCAAGAGATGTTAACCTGTTATCCTGTTAAGTGGCTGTAATGTCCTTCATGTGCTTGTGCAATTTTCTACTAAATGTGTAGAGTATGGGAGAAAGATCAGCATTCGTAAATCGGAGGTCATGATTCACTCCCAGAAAAGATGAGTGATTACTTCAGTTGGAAGAGTTTAAATATTCTTGTGGTGCTGTTCATGAGTGAATATAGAAGGTACTAGAAGAATGACAAGTGGATGTGTACAGTAGTAGCTTGTACTGCGTGTGTTGGGCAATCTGACCTCGATACTGCAGCAGCTCTGCCACAAGGCCATACTCCTACAAGTTTACTGAGAATTTTGTCACTGCATCATAGCATGCAGTCAGCACATCTGACCTTGATACTGCAGAAGCTCTGCCACATGGCCCTTCTCTTCCAAGTCG
This sequence comes from Protopterus annectens, assembly GCF_019279795.1. Lineage (NCBI taxonomy): Eukaryota > Metazoa > Chordata > Ceratodontiformes > Protopteridae > Protopterus > Protopterus annectens. Next base: position 1,268,305,154 of record NC_056744.1, read on the forward strand.
ACTGAGAATTTTGTCATTGCATAATGTAAGCACATTTATCATGGAAAACCTTGCTATATATTAACTTTACTCAAATACATGCCTGCTCTCTGTTTGAAAGTCTCTGTGAAGTAATGCATGGACTCTAAGAACCTCTTATTAAGTTGGCTACTGTCTCCTTTTTCATGACCAGTAGACTATACTGCATAGCCTCAGGAAATGACCGAAAACCAGTTTTCCTTTGTATTTGTTGTTAATAACTTTGCACTGGCTATACACTGATTACCCTCAGTTATAATTGAGAGTGAGAAGCCTGCTATACTTGGGTTTGTTTCACTCTCCTCCCTACCCCCAACTTTCATCCACTCCTCTTACTCTAACATTACACTTTCTACATACACACTTCTGTTGTAACTTTTATTCTGAACCCTCATCAAATGACCTCAGTACTTTTATAAATGCACTTCTGTTAGATAGTATACCATCTCTAACCAAGGATTCCTCAACATTTAATTCGAACCCTGCCCAGCAGCCACATATCACTACATCCACTTTTGACCTTCACACCTGTGCTCACATGCTATATAAAATTACTCTTAAACAAACTTAAATCGTACTCTTCTTCAGTTGATGACCTTCCAAGTGAGTACCTAAAAATAGTTGTCAATAGCATTGCCTAGCCTGTTTCAATCCTTATAAATAGATCAGTCCAAGAATCCCATGTTGCCACTTTCTGGAAAAAGTCACACTTTATCCCTCTGCACAAAGGAAAAAAATTCAACAGACATTAATAACTTTAGACCTATATCAATTTTATCCCCCTCACCAAAATGCTTGAAAAATATATTCAAAAAGAATTTCTAGCCTATCTTCTGCAGGAAGAACTCCTATCCCTCACCTACACATGGTTTCCTTCCTTCCCACAGTACTAACATTGCCCTGCTAACATATATATATATATATATATATATATATATATATATAGTCAATAAAGCCAGAGATAATGGCAAACTAATTTCTTCCTTATTTCTGGTCTTGTCTAAAGCCTTCAACACAGTTTGTCACAGCAAACTTCTATTTCAAATGTCCTCACTATGTCTCTCTCAGCCTGCCCTTCTGTGGTTCAAAAGCTATCTTTCCAATAGGTATCAATCAATAAAATGGCACTCCACACTCTCTCCTTACCTCCCAGTCAGCACCGGTGTACCACAAGACTCTATCTTTGGTCCCATCCTTTTTAACATTTTCAGCAACACCTTCCATACAGCCACACAACAGGTCACCCTAATACAACAGGAGATGATTCCACTACCATTTGCACATCTGGCAAAATGGTGCACCTCTAAAAAATTACTCGGGAAGCTTTAAAGGCCACTAAAACATGGCTCTGTAACTTACAACTCATGCTCAAACGAAAAAGACCAAACTACTACTTTTTTCCCCAAATCCTTCTCTCATGAAAAACAAAACTTAAAGTCCTCTCTCTTGATAATTTAACCATTGAAGTTACTTCTCATAGCAAATGAATAGGGGTGATAGCGGATGACAATCTTACATTCAACCTGCATATAGAAAATCGCATAAGAAAAACTCATCAAGAACTGGGTATGCTTTACAGATCCAAAAACATTCTCACCAATACCACTAATACTATACTTGTCACTACTTATCTCCACCCCACTCTTCTTTATGGCGCTCCCATCCTTACTAACCTCCAGGCTTCACAAAATTAAAACTTGAACAATTCTATAACAAAGTTGCTAAATTTGCAGCACATACTCCTTTCAGAACCCACCACTGTACACCACTCAAAAACCTAAATTGGTTATAACTGCCGCAGCTAACATACACACAACTTCTTATAACTTATACAATTATCCAGCAGCCATCTTCCTGTCTAGCACTAAAAAACATTCCACAACAGTAAGTTCCACGTCATTTGCGATCCAGTGATCAAAAACTCCTGTCTGTTTACAAACCTTTCAAATTTGCTGGACATTGTCTGTATTCCTTCCAGGTTGCTAAGGCCTGAAACTCCTTACCTGTATCCATCAGGTCAATAGCCTCCCTTGCATCTTTCAAAATCACTCTGAAAGACTTCTAGCTAAAATCTGGTTTTGTTCTTGATCAACTATATCCCTAAACATGAAAATGTACCTTTTCATTCCTTATACCGTCTTACTCTCTCTTCTTCACCTACTTCCATCAAATTATCTTCCCCGACTTTCTAAATATTTATTTATTTATTTTTATTTATTTGCAGTTTGATTACCGTGGAAGTCCACTGGGCTGAATTGACCCATTTTCAGTGGAGGCCTGGGGAGAAAAGCTCCAAGATGCATTATACAATTTAGATACAACTGATAGTTGATATTAAAGATATTATGTAGAATAGTTACTCATAAATGCATTCAATATAATGCATAGTTAACAAATTCATTAAGCTTGAAGGTAGGGATCATACAGTTTCATTTGAGGAAAACAGATATGTGTTAGGTGTGGAAACAGTTTACATACAAACCTTTTAAGAAAATGTAAATACGCTTTACATACACACATCAACAGTAGAATTCTATTTACAAGGTTGGGCTGTGTGAGGGTAGCTGTAGGAGTTGTTGAGAGCTTGGAGAGAAGTTATAGAAATTGTTGAGATCTTAGAGAAGATAACTATGAGAGTTGTAGAGCTTGGGAACCCGAGAGAGAGCCCCCTTTGATTAGGTTGGGTGAAGGCAGGTACATTTCCATTTAGTGGACAGGTGTTTGAATAGTTGTTTTTTGAAGTTTTCTTAGTTTGGTATGGTTCTTAGTGTGGAGGGAAGGGAATTCCATTTTTTGCCTAGTGAGAAAGATAGGAGAAGTTGGCCAGCAGGACGTTTAGGTTTATGGATAGTAACTAAGTTCTGATTTTCAGATCTGAGAGCTCTGTTGGGTGTATAAGGGAGAAGGATGTTAGTTAGAGTGGTTATAAGTTCATAGGTTTATAGGTTCATAGGTGTCATTTTGTTGGGTGAAATATGAGTCTATATGCAGTAGTGAGTTGGAGATAGCCTAGGTAGTTTGGGAGTTCAAGCCAATTCAGGGATTGTAGGGTTAGGCAGTGATGGGTGGTATTTTTAGATTTAGAGGTAAATTTAGAGATTTTGTTGTAGCAGTTTTCTAGTTTAGAGGTGATAGAGGAGGACAGGTTGCTTAGGAGAGGGGTTCCGTATAATAAGGAAGGAAGAAGATAAGTCAAGGCCAGAGTTTGCCTGGTAGAGTTGGAGAGAAAGCAATTATTCCTGTACACATACCTAGCTTTTGGTGGGTTTTCTTAATATTTTGTTGAATATATACCATAAGCCTGTTTTTTCCTCACTTCATATTGCAATTCCTGTTTGTCTTAGACTACAATTAATTTCTGGATAAACTGTTTAAAATTTCTATAAATATTAAGTGAGTGTTATATAACTTGTATCGATTCTTAACCAATGTTTATATTATCACTATCTTGTTGTAATTATTTAAACTGCAGATGATTTTTTTTTTTGAAGATTGCAAAATTATTGGTCTTAAAATGTTTTGTAATAATTTGGAGCTTTTCTTCCTGGGCCTTCTCTGAAAATGGGCTTTTACCCAGTCAGACTTTTCCGGTAATAAAATGCCAATAAATAAATAAATATAAACATCCATACATAAATAAATATTACCTACTTGAATGCATTTTTGCATTTTACAAGCAGTCACCTTTACCACCAGAAAAAGGCAGCTGTGAAGGGGCAAGTGGTAAGAGCTGCTAGGATGGTCTCCTCTGATAGTGATTATTTAATAGAATGTGAATTACTAAAAAGCGTGTTTTAAAACAGAGGCTATCCAGAATGCTTCCTTGAACATATATTCGAGAAAGTAAATGCTAAGAGGATTTCTGGTAATTTTAGACCTATAGTACAGAAAGGATATGCGGACGTACAGTATCCTGCCACTGTAGAGGTTAGTCAGAGGAGGTTGGATATAAATTCTAATTTAGGCAGCAGTTTTTTGATTACCTATTCTATGGATGCTAAGAGTATAAGGGATATCTTAGTTAAGAACTGGGCTATAATTTTGGAGGATAATAGTCTAAATAGAATACTAGAGACAGCTCCACAGTTTACTTATAGGAGAGGGCCCAAATTGAAATGTCTCTTAGAGAGACAGAAGGATGAATGTAAAGCAATTAATGGTATGAGGAAATGCGGATGTTGCCAGCAATGTAAATTCATAAAAATAGGCAATGGGTTTTCCATTAGGGGTAGAACATATGTTGTAATAGGGAAATTCAACTGTGATTCTAGAGGGGTAGTCTATGTGGCACTGTGTGAACAATGCACATCATATTATATTGGTAAAACTGAAAGGAGACTCAAACAAAGGATCTATGAACACCAATATAATATACATAGGAAAACAACTACAAATGCTTTGGCTAAGCATATTTTAGATAATTCCACACATAGGTTCCTCTTTACAGTTTTACAACAAGTTGAATACAGTACGAGGGGAGGCCCATTGAAACTTAAATTAGAGGAATGTGAGCTTATGTGGCAAATTCGTACTTTTGCTCGCATACCACCGGGCTTAAATGAATACGCCTCAATCAAATGTATATTAAAACTTAAGGAACTTTCTAGGTGACAATATAGTTGGGAATTCTTTTATATATTAGGACAGATTTTGACCTGATGCATTGTATTAATGATATAAACAAATATACACCTATAGGTGGAAGTATTTATACATAGTTTTTACATACATGTTTGTGTTTATTTTTTATTGTTTGTTTCTTTTGTTCAATTTTCAAATAATGATTCTATTTTAAAAAGTATCCAGAGTAAATTGGTTCCTTCCATATACACACACGAGAAGTTATAAAATATAACTATGTAAAGATTTTGTATTTATATTTTTATATAATAAGATTGTTTTATAAGAAGGAGTTTTAAATTTTAGTAGAAGCATTTATTCATATTTAATTAATGTATAACTTGCTTTAATTGGGTAAGTGGATGTGTGCTGAATTAAGAGAACTGGTCTCTGTGTTGAGTTGTCTGAAGAAGTTGGAGGATTTGCTTTGACGAAAGCACTTACAATAAAATGGTGTGGAGTATTGACAGTCAGTTTGCCTTTTTTGTTATTTTATAAATAAATATTACTGTATAGTAGAAATACAAGTGTACACAGTTTAGATGAAGTACTTGACAAATGAATATAGAGTACATTTAGCAGTAAAACAAGAAAGAGAGGCAGCACTGCTAATGACACTACATATTGTGTGTGTGTGTGTGTGTGTGTGTGTGTGTATATATATATATATATATATATATATATATATATATATATATATATATATATATATCTAAAGTATGTACCTTCTTATTGTTAGGCATCTCTGTTTTAACATGTGACTGATTTCCAGGCTAACGTAAAGTTCATTCATATGTACTAATAGTGTTATACATTTTTACTAATCGGTGATGAACATTCATTTATTATTCTTAAATATTTATATTTCTATTGTGTGAATATTCATTCATTTATTTTTATCTCTGAACAGATATTAGTTATTTTATCCTTCACTCTCCACTGGAAGTGAGCCAGAACTCATATGAAAAACTATCATCATTATCATCGTCACAATCAACCCCCTTTTCCAATTTTTGTACATGGGGTTGGGGTGACGAGTTAACTGTCAGCATTTCTCAGTTCAGTGACATTCTTCTAACTTCTTTGACATTCATGCCTGACTGTCTCAGGTCTTCTTTCCCACAATCCATCCATCTCTTTGCTGAATTCCCTCGATTCCTCTTGCCTTCTCCCTGTCTGTCCCAAATTTTCTTCACCGGTTTGTCTCCAGCTTACCTGCACATGTACCAGAAGCATTGCAATCTGCTCTGTTTGACATTCTCTGAAATTGGAGATACTTGTGCTTCTGCTCTGATGTCCTCATTTCTTCGCCTGTCCCACAGGGATCACCCTCCCAACTGTTTCAGGTTTTATCTGCATCACCTCTAGTTTTACTCAAAAGCTTTGTCTTCATTGCCCAGATTTCTGTGCAGTGCAGTGTTGCTGGTCTCACCAGTGTTTTGTACACCTTACTTTTCAGCTTCTTTGGCATTCTTCTGTCCTACATGCTATCCTTGACACTCTTTGCCAGTCGGTTGCAGATCCTCTAATTCTAGCTTTGACCTCCTCATTCAGACTTCCCTTCTACTCAACCACCCCTCGCAGATGCTTGAAACTGTTGACCTGTTCCACCATTTTCCCTTCTATCATAACTTTTTCATCTTCTTCTGATTTCTCCATTTGCTGGCATCACAGTTATATTATCTCTGCTCAGTTTCATCCCATGTCCATACCTCTCAACCTGGAAACATCAAAAATCTGGACAAGGCCCATGAAAAATAGGTACAAATCTGTACGCTGATTAACATCTAATTTGCATACATAATTATGTAACCCCACCCACTCTAGTGGAATTGTGGGATACCAACTTTCAAATGCAAACTGAAGAACAGACGACCAAAATATGGCCCCAGAGCTCAGACCTTGTAGTAAATAGTAACCATTTTTTTTAAATGTGTAGCAATGAATGATCACTGGGAAGGGAGAAGAACCTTACATCTACAAAGAAAGTAGAAAGTGCCTGTTGCCCTTGAGGAATAACTTGCCTATGTTGCATTAAAAAAGTAATAAGCTAGTAATATTGCAATAGGGAATAGATGGTAAACTGATAACAGGTTCATTATTTACTAGGCATCTCTGCCAAAGAGGACATTCTCAAAACTACAGCATCCACCCCCTTTAAAAGTACAACACAGTACAGTATCAGCAATCCATCTACATACTGAGGGAGTAGAACCCACAACCTTCTACATCAAAAGCAAGTATTCTACCTGTTGTGCTACTAACATAAACAGACTTGGTATAAGCAGCACTACACTGCTCTCCCCCTGAAGAACTATGCAGCACAAGAAATCTGAAAAAAGCCAACATTTATTGAGGGGGGGGGGCAAAGGCCCATAATAGGGGACACGTTTTAAACATTGCTTGTATTATCTTATAAAAGTTGCCAGAATAAAATGTTGTGCGTTACCATGCGTTTTCTGAAAATAGGAAGACAAACTTAAATGGCTATCATTTAGTGAATTCATTTCTCACTAATTTGCTAGAAAATATTAAGAGGAACATACCAAATAAACATTGAAAACAAGTGGTGGTGTGGGTTTGGTTATACAACAAAACAGCATCCAGATTTTCCATTTTTAAACTATATGACAGCCACTCAGTTTATTCTAAAGTCAGATTGGCAGCAAATCTACTTTTACCCAGCTTATGCTAATACCTTGGTATTGTCAAACCTCGGTGTCTGAGCAAGGCCCTCAATAATGAGATTAAAGTGCATTACATACACAGTGTACATGGGCCTGTAATGTCATCTGAAAGCAGTGAAACTAAGAATACATTTTTAAAACAAACATCCATGGTGTAATAGGAATGATGTACTGCAAGGCAGTGTGGTTTGTGGTTGGATTTGCTCTCTTTAGCTAGAGTGTTTAGTCCATTAATATTTGTCCTCAGACCCAAATCACCCAAAACTTAACATAGAGGAGAAAATCCCACTGTAATTTCTGTCCTTATTAAAGATCACGTCTACAATATACAATTTTAAAAATGTGTACATGGAAGAAATGCAATGCCACAGCTGTATAGGACACTCGAGGTTAATATATGTGCAATGTTAATTTGTACTATTTTATATAGTGTTAGAAAATGTTAATTAAATATTGTATCTCTTGTAGCAGAGATTACTACAAAATGTGCTACTGTATTAAACAGGACTTGGTAAATTACTGCATAAACTGATATGACAAAATTGTGCATACAACAGTGAGGTTACTACATGCTGCCTATAGGAAAATACCACTTTTTATGTTGAAAGTACTTTCAGTGAAAATCAGTATATATTTTTCACAATCTTACTATTTGAAGTGATGTGAAAAACACAGACTATTACAAAGCAGTGTACCCTTTTTGGGAGATTAGGACTACTTCAGCTTCAATCCAAAGAAAACATTCAGCATATACATTTCTGTCAAGTGAATTCCAATTGTCCACATTCCAATGGTATTTAGATTTTTGTGTCCAGCCAACAAAATTTTGATATAATACATTACTTGAAATAATGGAATTCCTGCCTAGAAGAAAAAAAAAAAGAAAATTCAGAAAATGCATTATGGGCCATTGTAGTCAAGGATGATAGAAATTCAGGCTAACCTCGATCAATGCATGGATAAATGAAAGAAGTACTGCTATTGTTCCAGTGAACAAAAATATTTAGAATACTAACTCCATGACTAGAACATAACACAAAGTAGGAAAATATAGTAGCCAAAAGAATTCTGCAATAAAATACAGAACCTGCATTAACGGCTAACTTTGAAGAAGAAAAAATACAAGACAGCTGTTAAACTAACTTTGCAGCAGCATTAAGGATAAAATACAGAACTTGCAGCAACAACGGACTTTCAAGAAGATAAAACACACACCTTCAGTAGCATTAATGGCTGTTAGACTAATTTTACAGCAGCAACGAACTTTCAAGAAGATCCAGAACCCGCAGCAGCATTAACGGACTTAGTCACACACACATTAACAGCTGTTTAAACTAACTTTGCAGCAGCATTAACGGACTGATAAACTAACTTTGCAACAGCATTAACAGACTTGGAAGAAGATAAAATGCAGAACCTGCAGCAGCATTAATGGACTAAGTCACACACACATCCTTCGGTAGCACTAATGGCTGTTTAACTTTGCAGCAGCATTAACGGACTTACAAGAAGATAAAGCGGCAGCATTAATGGACTTAGACACACTTTGCCAAATAAAATACAGTTCTTCTCAGACATGCACGCACCCCAGACACACAGACCTTACCTGTAAATAATTCCCATCCCAGCAAAGTCCCAAGCCAGCAGCGAAAACGGGTCGGCAGCAGATTTAAAGCAAAGTCCTCCCAAGCCAGGCGCCAGCACATTAAGTCCCAAGCCAACAATGAAAACAGCAGCAGCCAGCCCAGCAGATTTAACCTCAAAGCCAGCATTCTTCTCTTGGAAGCAGTTTCAGTCCAAAACAGCATTCTCTCAGCAGCAGCAGTAACGTCTTAACTCACTCTTCAGTTATTTTCAAATTCTTCTCAGCAAAGCACTTCCCGCCTGCTCACAGCCAGCCCGAAATGATGACGTGAGCTCCTTGAGCTCAATTCCGACTGGCTGGTAGTGCTGACGGAGCTGACATCATCACGCACGTGATGACATCAGCTCTGACAGCGCGAAAATTAAAAAAATAAAAAAAGAAAAGGAAAGAAATCTGAAATGAAGGGGTGCCACTCGGGAATCATGGCACCCCTTAATTTGGACCCCAAAACTCAGTAAAAACTGAGTAATTCGGGACGGTTGGGAGTGTCCCTTCTGTTTTGCATTCCATTTCCCTATCATTTGCTGAAGGTCTTGTTTAGAGTCTGTCTGTTATGCTACATCAACTCCACACAGCAGGTTTGCTGAAATGTCCCCTACAGCTTATTTGTTAATAACATCCATTACCACTATGAACAGCAGTAGGCTCAGAGATCAACTCTGATACCTGCCCACTCCCACTAGGAACCCCACTCTGAGTTAATTACTACTCATACTTTTGTCCTTGGGTTCTTGTACATGACTTGCAATAATATTTCTGGGACTTGGAACCATTGCAGTACTGCCCCAATTAGGTTTCCTGGGTATTTGTCATATAATATTTTTTTCTTATTTCTTGCTTTGTCTCAGCTGTCTGTCTCACTGCAGACATTAGGCTGGTTGTGTTGCATCTTGATCTGAATCTGAAGTGCTCATCTCCCACTTTATTTTCTGGTGTTCTGAGAATACCTTTATCAATCACCCTGTCCATAACTTTCATGCAGTGTGACAGGTGCTTGATACCTCAATACAGCCCCCAGTTGTGACTGTACCCTTTGTACTTGTACAGTGGCAATATAATGCTTATTCTCCAGTCATCTGTGACATGGCTTTGTCTCCATACTGCTATGAGGACCCTAAGGAGCCATTTCTCCCCTAATATCTGGATCATATCTGCTGTGACCTCATGTAAGTCTGCTATTTTGCCTGAGTTAATTTTCCATAGTGCTGTTCTCATTTCTTCTAGGATGGACTCTTCCTCTTCTTTCATTGTAGTCTGTGTCGGGGGTAGTACAGCTTCTGTGGGATTTTCTTTATTCAGAAGTTGTTGGAAGTTCTCCTTCCATCTGCTTTGATGTGCAGTAGACTAATGAGCAGGGTGTTGTAGGCATCCATGGTGAAGGGTGTCTGATGACTGATCTTCTTTTATCTTTCTGTCCTTGCCTTGCAACCTAATAGAGTTTCTTTGAACCATTTGCTGACTCACTTTCTCTATTGCAACTGCGCTCTTACCTCTTTGTTAGCCAATAATCGCTGCTTCTTAGCCTGGTTTATATTTTCTATCTTACACTTTCTCCTGCACTCCTTTCTTTTGATAAACGTCTGTATTCCACCACCAGCTTTCCTTATGTACCATATTTTCCACACTTGGCTTGGCCGCATATCTGTTCTGTAGTTCTCACACATGCTGATTTTGAGGGGCTGATATTCTTCTTTAGCTTCACCTACTTCCTCTTCTTCTTGAGGTGCTAAATCCTTGAGTATCTTCTTGAAATCTTGTACTTTTTCCTGCAGTCAACACCTGCATCTTCAGCCTAGTCTCTGTAGACCCAAGAGTCTACTCTGACCACTAGTTGTAGTTTATTGTGGCAACCACTGAGTTATGCTGTGGGCCAGCTGTTTCACTTGGGATGAATTTACAATCACTGATTCTACCCTGATGACCTTTCCTTACTAGGAGGAAGTGTACCTTAGTTGCATGATGGCCCATGTTGTATGCAACTGAGCGACTGTCTCCCTTGCTGAACACCATTTTGACCACCATCAAGATATTTGCCAGACAGAAGTATAGAATGTGTTCTCCTTCTAAAGCCCTGTTGCCCCATTCATGAAGAACTAGATAACCATAGGTTTCTGGCATAGGCTATGTATCACAAGCAAATACCCACACCCATTTGTAGTGACATTAGTCAAAGTGACCAATGTGAGCCAGTTCTACTCTACTGAGTGGCTAGCCCAGTCATGATATGTAGTCTGTGATCTAAGTTCTCCTACCGAGATGATAACCAAATGACAAGCCTGGGCCTCAAAATGCATATAAAGAAAATCAAAATGAAAAGATGAAAAGAAACAAAACTGGAACTGAAAGTGCAGTTTTTACAATATCTATGTAGATACTCTTTTTTTATGCAGGAAATATTTATAACAAAATGATACAAGCTATCTTCTGGATAGAAAACAGATTGACTGCATTGTATACTGGATTTTAATGGCAACATTTTGCTTGTAGCCATGTTTAGGACCAAAATTATGCATGATACCCTACAGCTATAAGGCTTCAAGAATATGCAACAGAAAAAAGACAGGCAGCAAGAACAACTTTCAGTCGGATATCATCCAATTTGAAAGCGCAGTGCTGGTTTCATCTCACTCAATACAGTCACAGAGTTAAGCTGTCAAATAAGACAGTGTTGCAATTCCGGAGGACAGACTTTGAAAAAGGGTGACAATGTAACAGAACATTTCTAACAAACCATATAGAAGATGAAAATACCACTAATAAAGCAAAAAAAGCAATTGAGTAAAGCATGTGTATAACTTACCAAGAAGGAAAGTGTCAGTGTATTTCTGTAATAACATGAAACCAAAAATATAAACTATATAATACTTAAGGAAATGCAGAAGAAATGCAGAAAACTGCATATATTAAAACCATAAAGGGCAAGACATGTTCAAAAACAGGAGATGATGAGTCTGAAGAATGAGCATGTGATCAGTCAAGAAAGGCAAAATGAATTGTTCTGCTTCAAATAGTGATAAAATAAGTAAAAGATGAAATGAGCTGGTGTAGGTTATAGAGGAACTGTAAAAAAGTGACACTGATGAATGCATCAAGTATAAAAACTGATACTATCAAAATGACTGTAAAAAATATAAAGGGTATTAAGATTTACACAAGTCTTTCAGTGAAAGGATAGTTATGAAAAAAAATCAAGAATTCTAAAGATGCACAAACTTTCAACTTAAACCATTCATTTCTCAGCCTGGCACTTGCTCAAAACTCATAGCTAGCACTTAGAAACCTTAGCACTAGACCCCCTATACTGTACAGAAACACAAGGCTCTCTGTTTGACCTTACCAGCCAATCAGTAAAACAGTTCACTGTATCTAACCAGGCATGCCCAAAGAGTAGTTTAAGGTGTACTCTCCAGTCCAACTGGTGAATCTGGGCATTTTGAAGCAATGCTACAACTGCCTCATGTACACAGACAATCCTCTCCTCCTACCACCAAACGCTAATACATGCGAGAGATGCAATTATACAGCCAAACAGGAGGCTAAGCTCTTTCAACCCAAGACTGGATCAGACAGTCAAGAGGAGAAAGGAAATACTTGCATCACACCACCAGTCTCACATAGATCCATTAAACCAGCACTGGCAAAACACACATAAATACACGAAAACATATTCGGAGGCTCTAAATAAAAATCTGCAAAAGCAACAGAGAACTCCAAAGCAGACATCCAAGCAACCTCCACCCCCCAACACAAACCATGAAACACATACTTCACAAAACCAGTGTGCCACGCAATCACAGCCCTTAAGGCAAAACAACATACCCAACATACTAGTAATAGGTAACTCTATAGTCAGGCACACTGACGTCCCACTCACTAGGCTGAATAAGGAGAAGGTTACTGTTAGCTGCCTGTCAGGTGCCCGGATCCGCAATATAACACAAGCACTCAGGTCAATCCAGAACAAGTACAAATATGACTCTGTCATTGTCCATGTTGGTGTGATTGACCTGAGCTGCAGCTCCCTGGACTACATGAAAAGAGACATGGAAGAGCTCTCTGATAATGTAGCCCAGGCCAGTATGACCCTGACCCTAAGTAGCATCCTGTCCTCACCAAGAATGATACCACGGTATAAAGAAAAAAATGATCAATTTCAACAATTGGCCAAGTTTCTGGTCTCATTCAAAGGGGATCCAGTGTCTGCCCACCTGGGATGACATGTTTGATAAGCCACATTGCTTCGCTAAAGACGGCTTGCACCTGTCACCATTAGGCTTTCGAATACTGGCCAAGGCTCTTGCCATCCCCATAGTGCCTTTTTTAGGCAAGGCTCAAAAGACAAAACCACCACCATAAATAGCACAAGTAACAAAAAACTGAGGGTAATGCTACTCAGTGCCAGAAGACTAAACCTCAAAATGCACATACTCGAGGCACTCCTCAGTATGGAGAAAATTGATATATGTGCAGTAACAGAAACCTGGTTTAAGGCTCCAGAGAGCACCCCAACACTATCAGGCTACAACTAATACCATACATTTTGGCCACAGAACCCGGACCAAAATACAAAAGGTGAGGGCTTATCCATATTCATCAAGGATACCCACACTTCCAGGTAAGTGGCACAGCACGATTCTTCAGAGATCATCCATGTGCAACTAACAACAGGCAAAACTGCAATTCAAATTGTAGCTTGCTACAGATCACCCACCATGTCCCAGGACCCCCAGTCTGCATTTCTGGAAACACTTGGAAACATAAAGATCCTACCAAACACCCTGATATTGGGTGATTTCAATTACCCAAACATTAACTGGGAGAACTTCTCAAGTACTAACTCTCTTGCCCAACATTTCCTAGAATTTATAAACTCAAATGCCCTGGATCAACTGGTCAACACTCTCACCAGAGATGACAACATACTGGAGCTGGTCATCACCAACATGGGTGACCAGTGTTCCAAACTGGAGGTCAACCCCTTGCTGGTTAGATCTGACCATAAATAAATCACTCTGGATATCCATGTTCTGCCCCCACCCCCGGTCAAGGAAAGCACAGTGAAAAACTTTTCAGAAAAGCAAACTTCACGTTACTTAAGACCGAGGTGGAAAGTTTCAAAGCCCGCATGCTAAAGGATAAGGCTGTCCAAGCTGCAAAATCCTTTACTAATGCATTCTACGGGCACCTACAAGAATGCAAGGATCATGCTATCCCAAGCAAAACCAAGACTCACTCCTCCAAGAAAATGAAACTAGTCTGGTGGACCCCTGCCATAAGCAAGCTAGAGAATAGAAGGAGGAAACTAGTACAGAAAAGAGTAAAATCCCAAGAAGGGAGGACATCCCTGATCAGTATCAGCAAGAAACTACGATCCCTCATAAAATCATCCAAGGCTAGCTTCAAAAGAAAAATTGCCAAGGACTCCAAAGATAACCACAGGGCATTCTTTAGCTATGTCAAGAATCTAAGTGGCAATGCTCATATCTGCTTGGAGTTAGTGCAGAATGGCACAAAATATACTGAACCAACCAATATCGCCAACATCCTGGCAGACAGGTTCAGTGCAAACTTCACCCCTCTCTCCCGCAAAAGGGCCCATGACCATACCAGAAGAATGTAGAGCCCCTAAAATCACAGACACTCAGGTTAAAACAGCCTTCTCCAAAGCCAAAAACACAGCATCAATGGGACTAGATGGTGTCCCAGGCTGCATCCCACACAAGCTCAAAGATGATCTAGCCCCTCACCTAAACACACTGTTCAAATTCAGCCTCTCCACAGGCTACATACCCATAGAGTGGCGCACAGCAACAGTTATTCTGCTCCACAAAGGTGGAGCCACAGCAGGTCCAGGGAACTATCACCCTATAAGCCTGACTAGCTTGGTCTGCAAGGCTATGGAGCACATCATCATGGAACTCATTAACAGAGACATTGGGAACCTCCAAACACTGGACCCTACCCAGTTCATCTTTGTTAAGGGCAGATCATGCCTCCTAAACCTGGTGGACTTCTTTGAGACAGTTACCAAGGCTATAGATTAAGGGAAGGTGATACACACAGCCTACCTAGACCTCACAAAGGCCTTTGACACCATTCCCCATTCTGGTAGTATAGACAAGCTCACCATCCTGAACATAATCCCCTATATCACAAGATGGGTTGCCAGCTGGCTCACAGACAGAACCCACATGAGAGTTGAGGGAGTTAGGTCCGACTCTAAACCGGTTACAAGTGGCGCTCCCCAGGGCTCAGTCCTAGGACCCCTCCTGTTCCACAAAAACTTCTCAGAGGTACAGGCAAGCACAGGAGGACAATGGCTAACCAAGTTTGCAGACGATTGCAAACTAGGGGCTATAAATGACTCTCCGACTGACACAGACATCCTCCAAAAGGGTCTCACTGAGATGGATACCTGGTGTCAAAATCATGGCCTCAAGCTAAATGCCAAAAAGTGCACAGTCATCCCCTTTGGAAAAAAACAAAGTACCCACAAACTACCACATAGGTGGTAGTCCCCTAAATACGGAAGATATAATAAAGGATCTGGGGACCCAAGTAGATAGTAATCTCTCCTTTGATAATCACATTGCCAAAGTGTTTAGAAAATCCTTCTATGTGGCACACTTAATCACAAAAGGGTTTACATCCAGATCAAAAGAGGTCATTGTGCTCCACTACTCATCACTCATCAGACCCATCATAGAGTACAATGCCCCATTTGGGATGTACATTACAAGACATCTGCAACATCTTGAAAGACCACAGAAATACCTCACATAGAGGATCACTGGCCTCAAGCAGATGCCCTATGCAGCTCGACTGAAGAAACTCCAGCTGTACTCGGATACATACCGCCTACTCAGAGGTGATCTCTGCCTGGCATACATGACCATGTCCAACCCAGAATTGATGGACATGCTCCACCTAAAGAAAACCATATCCCCTTGAGCCACATGCTCTAGGGATCTAAACCTCACCACAACAATAAATAGGACATGCTGGAGGGATAGATTCCTGTCCCAGAGATGTCCCATGCTTTGGAACAAGATTCCAATCTACATTAGGCAGAGCTCCTCCCTAATTCTCTTCAAGAGAAACCTTGACGAGTGAATGGGAAACAGAAAGTTTACCCCAGCTATCACTTCAGTGGCTCTGCTGGACAGAGGCACAGGGAACTAATCTAAGGGGGTGGTGGAAGCCAACACATTCTGGCTAGGCTTATAAATGCCTTCGAGCAGATAGCCTAATACCTACCTATGAACCTATGTGATACAATTCACTACCCAGATTTGCTATTTTTTTTTTTTTTAAACAAACGAGGCCAGACCAGCACTGCAACCCTTTTTACTCATTACAGCCTAGTCATGTCTTCAGGTGTTTCTGCAGTTACAGCCTACTGACTCCTCTAGGCATCAATTATTGTTTGTTCATATTTGCATTAATAATTCCAAAACTGTGTTGTACACAAGGAATTAAAAGGATTAATTTTAAAACTTACACAATTGCAGACACAACTGTGTTGACATTTGACCTCTGTCTAGTACAGAAAAAGAGATGTAGAATATTATTTGTACACTCAAAAGTAAATCCAAAAATAAGAAGACACAAAAAACAGAGGATGAATGCTCTGCCCAAGAAAAAAATAATTTGTGTATTTGGAATTATTTGTATACTATTTTTGTACTGTAATAATATTCATATTTCTTTAAATATGTCAACAATCAAGTGACACATACAAAACTGCTTAGCCTCATATTAAAGCTCACAGATGTATGAAGAAAATGCTGCTGGAAGTATGTGTGTTGCGTGAATAGTTAAATGAGATACTGATATATGATGTGGTTACTGTGGCTTATAAAATCCAGTTTAAGACTTAGAATTTAATGAATGAAACCATTAAACATTACTTTGTGCTAAACAGTTTGCTATTTACAATTTTTTAGTAGGACTACATAGAATTGGGAGACCAAGCTAGTGGGAGTTCGAGCAGTTGTTTTTTTCAAACAAGTGGCAGTGAGCAAGTGTGTTGTGAGCTATTAGCATGTGAGCATGTGCAGTAGACCCTTTAAAAATATCATGGGAGCACATTAAGGTTCCAGAATACTGGAATACGGCAGCTGTGATCAGCCTACACTGACTCAGGAGGAAGTTGAGATCAGTGATATAAGCCAGGGAATTAGTTCTAAAGGAAGAAAGGAGATAGGGATGTTGTATTAGTGAGACATGGGTTGCAAGGTGGCAAATTTAATATATTTTTTTTCAGTGTGAAACTATTAAACTGGACTAGCAAATGTGTAAGCATCACTAATTTGGACTTTAGCACTGTATTAGATGCAAAGCTGATACATTAATTTGCCTTGAAGTAATTTCTAGCATGACTACGCTATAAAAGTACATCAATGCACTGTTTGACTTTCAAAGAACGTCTTCGCCATGCTGTTTTTCTCAAGTTTTATTTAATTATTTTTTAATATTATTCTATTAACAAGAGTGCAATATACAAAGGAAATACAACTTGGTAGTACCCAATAATTTCTGAGTGAAAGCTGAGTGTCTGCACACTGGTCTGAGCTTTTGCGTAATATTGCATATGCTGCAGGGAGGTAGTCGTAGCTCTGATTTGTATGATCTTACTAAAATAATTAAGCACGTCACTAATTTTGGCTCCAGTATTAGTAAACAGTTTTAAAGTTAGCTACCTACTGCAGTCAGTTTTTTAATTGTGGTACCATTCAGAGATGAGCAGGGTTAACACATCCTCTAGAAAATGTGGCATGGTATTTAAAACTCTTAGTCTAAAGGGCTACATTACTTATTCTGCTAAGACTAACATTTAAAGGGAAGATAAAATGCTGTGTAACACATAACTAAGAAAAAAATGAAAGAGGTAAGATCTAGATTAACTGCCATTGTGGACCATTTTAAGCCTAGCAAGTATCCCTTAATGAGAATCAACACCTAAACCTTTTGTGCATGAGGTAGTCACCTTACCCATAATGCCAGACACCAACTGTTTGGTACTTATCTGTCCATTCTCAGAACACCCACACACTTACATCACAGGCACAGCTACTCAAGTACGTCATCTTGAGATGTCAGTTTATTTATTTATGTATGTATATTTGTTTACCAAACTAGTGGTCAGTCAATACTGACCAATTTCAGGTTGGGGCCAGGTGAAGTACAGAACAGTTCAGAAACAAAAAGTGCAAAAATGTAAGCAATAACAGAATAGTTCAGGTTAGATACCCAAATACTACATATATTCTCGTGAATAAGCAGATAGTAATATACAATATAGAGGATTATGATTGTTTTAACAGTCATAGCCCATTAATTATGTGTTCAAGTGAAACATGAGAATCTTACCATCCATGTCGAGAACACATAATTTGGGGTTATGATGGAAGACCTGATCATAATTCTTTGTAGTGCATGGAGCTTTATCTGATCCATGTACTAAAAGTTACAGTAAAAAAAGCAAAAAGAAAACAATGCTAAGTGTTTTGCCAGTTTTTGTAGCTGTAAAGCACTTACCGACTTAGTGAGTGTTATCAGAAAGGAAGTGTAGTCAGCTTCCATGCCTGTAAACTGTGCATATGGTGGATTTTTTTCTAATGACTGACATAATACAAAAACTTGGAACAAAGCCTAGGATAGTGTTTAGAAAGGACACATCTTTTAAACAATTACTAGAAAGGGCTAGCACCCATAGTTTGACAAACACACGCAAAAAAAACGGGCACATATAAGTGTGGGAGTTGTAGCCAGTGTAAACACATGCTTGGCAAGGGGCATGTGGTCATAGCTAACAGAAAATATGGAAGCAACCAATATTTCAGTTGCAATTCTTGTAAGATTGTATATGCAGCTTTATGTGACACGTCTAAGTTTTTATATAGAGAAGACTTCACGGAGACTAAGAGATCAAGTATACGAACATTTTTCAGATATAAAAAATAAAAAACTTACCAATGCACTGTATAGGCACATTAGTATTAATCAGGGGCATGATTTTAAGTTTTATGTTTTAGATTATGTTAAGTCTGATGAATAAGGTAAAACTACTGCAGCACATTTCAATTATAAAGAAGTTTTATGGCAGATTAAGTTGAATGCAACTGTTCAACCAGGATTAAATGAGTGTTGCTCATTAGCTCCCATTTTAAAATTGAAGTATTATGATATTTACATGTGTGTCTGGGGGGGTTACTTGGGTTAGAATTAGAATTTTAAATCTCTGTGTCATTAAGTGTTCAGTCTTTGCTGGTCATGTGATTTTTTGAAATTGTATAATTACTAAGCTGAGATTGACTTCATTGTTCTGATGAAGTTCAGTATACACTTGAACGAAAGAGCTTAACAAATTGTTTGTGGTGAATAAATGTATTTTCTGTGGAATTGTACTGTGACTTCGTTCATTGCCTCCTGGCTTGCTATGGTTACATTTTAAATCTATCAGTATACATAGGAATTCAGCCCGATCAATTCTAACATGCTATCATTATCTTTCCTTCTGATTACAGGACCACTGTAATCCTTTGGCCATACACAAAAGTGCTGGACAACACTCCATGCTCACATTCAGAACGTAGAACAGATTAGACTCTTAACTGACTTTTACCATGGATTCAGAGATGGTCAGAATAATCTGAATGCAATCTGTACTGCAGTTGAGACTATCTACATCAAAATGGAAAAAGGCAGTCAGATCCCAGGGTTTCATACACCTCAAAAGGACATTTGAGAATGTCAATCTAAAATTATTCCTGGGCAGACAATGTATTTTGCTTTGGTGGCAATGTCCTAAAATTGATCAAAATCTTTTTAAGAAATAGCACCTTCAGAATTCTATCTGATAACTAATTTCCCTGAAGCAGAACTGTCACAGCAGATACTCCACAAGCCTATACGCTTGGCTAAATTATTTTCTCCACATTTATAAATAAAATTGTTAACAGATTCCCACCCCCATCTGTAATAAAGCCATTTCATATGATATTGTATTCCCCATTCTGCCATTCAGTCACGACCAAACTTCAGTGAATATAAAGTCAACTACAGGATGATTTTTATCTATTATGGAATGGTGTTACAAACAATAGCCTTTAAATAAACACAAATGTGTGGGAGGGTCATAAGGCAGAAGTACTTGGGCCTTTGGTTATTATGGCCTATACTCTGCTTGAAAGAATGTGGTAAACAAATGGATGACTTAGTAGAATCTAAACTAAAAGCCTGTCACGTAATGTCTAGTCATCATATGCTTGACTCCAGAAGGTGAATTGCACAGAATGTTTCTCCAAACTTTTGAACCAGTGAAGCCCATAAAAATAATGAGTAATGAGAACGAAATCTAGTCTTCTGTTTCTTTTTCCCTTTCAGGGAAGAAATAAGTTGACTTTAATGCTTAATGTTTAAAGTTGATGAAATAATGATTGTCAATACAATGAAAAGACCAACATTGAGAGGTAATATCTGAACCATATCTAGATGCAGTAACATGCAAAGGAAGAGCAAGAGATATACCTTAGATAGTTACCAGGAATATTACCTCAAACAAAATAAGTAATACAGAGTTGATCTATTTCAATGGCTGTGTATACCATAATTATCTGACTGTAATTCAATGAATGAATAAATGTAAAAATAATGGATATACTCATGTATTTTGATTCACTGCAGTCACCCAGACATGCAAACACACACACACACACACACACACACACACACACACACACACACACACACACACACACACACACACACACACACACACACAAACCCACATACATCTGCACATACCCACATCTTCACAGATATGTCCACGTAGTGACACTATATTTATACCATGTAGCACAGATGTCTGAATATGATCAAATGAATGAACAAATAAAAAAATAATGTCCACCATAATTCTGTCAGATGCATACAGTGCAATGCCTTCCCAAGTGTAGATACACACACACACACACACACATGGGCGCGCATGTGTACACACACACACAGATATCTCCACAAACTGTAGCTACTTTATTGACTTTGTACATAGCAGATATCTGAGTGTGATCAATAAATAGTAGTTACAATAACTAATGCCATACTGTTGCTGTCATATGTATACAGTGCAAGCATCTAAACTCCCCACCCAACACACAGATGTGCCCACCAGTTACATGTATTTTTTGGCTCTATATACCTTGGATATCTGACTGTAATCAAGTGAATAAGTAAATACTGGCCATAATAATGTGTTTCAGTTTGTAGTTGACAGATGTATAATGTGCCACCAATTGCAATCCACAATTCATACATATGCATATGTGTCGAGCAACTGTTATCATTTTATTGTGCATGTGCTCCTCAGATATCTGATCGTAAATTAATAAATAAGTACATAATTAATGACAGAAATTAAAGTAAAATTAATACAAAAATAAAAATAGCCAGAGCAATATATATATATTTTGTGACATGCACATAGTGCAACTTGTTATAATTACCTGTCCATGCACATGCACACTCTCACATACACATACACATACGCACACAGATATGTCAGGCAGTTATAACTACTTTATTCACTTTACACTCTTAAAACCCCTGAAACATACACACACACACACACACACACACACACACACACACACACACACACACACACACACACACACACACACAAAGACATGGGCACACTACTGCACTTTACAGTATTGATGTCAGGTATATATATAGTGCAATCTTCTGAAAAAAAAACCTACACCACAAGAGCATACATTCACAAATACTCTTTGAAGTGCTAGCCAGTTGGAACTAATTTGTTGGCTCAGAACACAACAATTTGTTCTGATTGTGATTAAATTAATGAATAACTTATAACCATTTTATTTACATTTTGGTTACCTTGGTAGAACACTGATCGCTGCATGACCAGTTGCAGGCTTAGCCCAGGTTACAACAAAAATTTAACAATTACTACCAAGAGTGGAAAACACAGAAATACAAATATGTCTCAAAAAAGTGAGACAGAAAGAGATATTATGTACAAATTTTACACTATAGGTTCATAGGTATATACTAGGCTAATGACCAACAGGCCCTTTATAAGCCTAGCCATGCTACCCCTTCCATTTTTGTTCCTGTATATCATGCATGTTTATTAGGACTGATGGATGTTTGTTAGAAATTTTATAGAGGTTATTGGGGGGGGGGGGTGCCTCTGTCTATCAGATACATGGGGCCACACCTGGGATGAATTTATGATTTCCCAATCACTGATCAAGCTTATGCTTAAATAGGTTTAGGGATGGAATCTGCTTGACATGGATGGGGATGGGAGGCCTGCTCCTCTGAGACACATATCTGTCTTGCCAACATGTCCAATTTATATCACAGGCAAAATTGAAGTCCTTGGATTTACTGGTTGGGATGCTGTTCATTTTGTGGATGTGCAAAAGGTTAATCAGAGCTGCATATGAGTAGGAGACCGAATAGAAAGATAGGGCTTTAAGGTGATCCAGATAGGACAATCTGTGTATACAATGGATTCTCCTGGTAAGGAACCTTTGTAGGCATTCCAGCTGTTACATATGTCTAGTCAGATATATGCTAAGGACACATTATACTTAATGATGTGTTTGATAAGGGCCGATTAAAGTGGCACTATGCCTTCCTTGGACCTGGATGCTATGGCCTTACTTATACATTGGATGACATAGAATGATTTTCTTACTGCCTTGGCCACAACTGGTCAAATATTAGATCACTGTCTACATACATTGCCAGATCCATTACAACTGGGTCAATTTTTAGGGATGTCTTTTTGATGGACTAATTAGCCTGGGTAGCAGTTTTCCCAAATGCACAATAATGTATTTCTTGGCTTGGGCGTTTAATCTGTGATATTAGAATTAATCATTTGTCTGTGTTAGACCCTCTAGTAAAATATTGTATTATGTTGGGGAATCTATGATAGTTCCCAATTTGCAACCATCTGTGAACTTAGTTAGCCAAAGGTCCTTGCCATTAGCTTTTACCACTGATAAGTAGATACCAAATAGGCTCAGTCTCAGCATGGAGCCCTGATGTCAGAAGGATGAGTGGTTATAACTGGGTTTAGTGGTAAATGGGCATTTATTTTGAGATTAGGTCTGGCTGACACAGTTGGTAGTTGGAGTAGTCTCAGGTCAGCAAGAAGTTCAGACATATCATATTGATAAGATCAAGAAAATTTTGGTTAAAATCACCAATAATAATAATAATAATCTGTTTATTAGGAGTTAGAAGTGATTGGAAAAACACTTTGTTACATAAGGAGATGGTGTGGCAAATGCCTCTTGACTCAACAAATCATCCCGTTCTAAATGAAGGGGCATAAGTAATTAGTGAACTGAAATTTTGGGCATCCAAGATTTAATCATTTATTATCATGGTTTGTATTTTTCATTTATTTTCAGCTGGCTGCATTGTAGTTACTTTGAGCTTTGGTTAAACACTGGTGTACTCTTACATATACTATGTTACAAGAATTGCAACTGAAATACTGGATGCTTATATATTTTCTGTTAGCTATGACCACATGCTCCTTGCCAAGCATGCGTTTACACTGACTCAACTCCCACACTTATATGTGCCAATTTTTTCCGTGTGTTTATCAAACTATGGGGAAATCCCATACTGAAGTTATTTTTTTACTTGTTTATTTTTTCACAACCAGATACCTGAGGAGTCTAAAGGAATAAAATAACAGTAATTTTTAGTCAAATCTGAATGTGTATGTGTTGGGGGTTGTGGTAGATTGGATTCAATGCATCTGACAGCAACAAACTGAACAGGACCTTACCCATACCCACCTAACCACAACTATTTCTCTCATTCTGTGCTTTAGTCAATGCCAAAAGTTTACACACAAGCTAGATCATATCAATAATTTCTACCCTTTCAGTCTGCGGATGTTTTAACCATCACATAATCATGGTTCAAAAATGATCACAGACCTATTCATGATTTTCACCAGGTTACAACTACAAGTTTGTCTTCCATCTTGGAACAAGAATGGTGGTGGCAGGGTAATGCTTCTACATAAATCCACACCTAACTTTTCAGTAGTTGCACAGGCCAACTCCACTAGTGATCATGAAACAAACTCTTTTATCACTCAACTCATTTAAGCCATCTCCCCCATTTATTTTACTAGCTTACTTTTTACCTCCCACCACAATCACAAAATTCAAAGTGCTTCTGCACAGCATTTCAGCTGGGTCAGATAAGAAACTGGATCAGTAGTAGAAGTGAGTCTCAGAAGTGGAATCATAATGAATTAAAATAACGAATAACCAGACAGTGCACTCATACTCTAACACAGGATTGTTTAATAATAAAATTAAAATGTATACAGTTAAGCGCTTTCATCATAAGACCTCGACAGAACCATTGAATAAAGTAATGTTTGCAACCATCCAATAAAAACAAGTTGAACATACATCCCCCAAAAAATTACACCAATCAGTTGTATTGAAATGACTGAAACAACCATCTCCAAAAATGCATTCCAATTAGGAAGACTTTAGTACTGTCTTAACCAATGAAAATACAAAAGTGTTCATCCATAGCTCATAGTGACAGTGAATTAAACATGTACACCCCCCTAGAGTATACCAATCATGTGAGATGAAACAACTAGGGTAACCAACCAAAAGTCCAAGAACTCTGTCCAATCCATAAGATCTTCGGATCTCTAATAACCAATGAAAGCACACTAGTTTTTAACCAAAGCTCAAAATAACTACAATGCAGCCAGCTGAAAATAAATGAAAAATACAAACCATGATAATGAATGATTAAATCTTGGATGCCCTAAATTTCAGTTCACTAATTACTTATGCCCCTTCATTTAGACCGGGGTGATTTGTAGAGTCGAGAGTCATTTGCCACGCCATCTCCTTATGTAACAAAGTGTTTTTCCAATCACTTCTAACTCCTAATAAACATATTTTTATTATTGGTGATTTTAACCAAAATGTTCTTGATCTTATCAACATGATATGTCTGACCTTCTTGTTGATCTGAGACTACTCCAACTAGCAACTGTGTCAACCAGACCTAATCTCAAAATAAATGCCCATTTACCACTAAACCCAGTTATAACCACTCACCCTTCTGACATCTCCTCTATCTCCAGTCACTCACCAATACTCAGTGACCTCTTCCATATAGCATTCCAAATACAAGACTTGGAAATCAAACATCCCCCAAAGATAGTGTCCTAAAGGCCCAAGTCTCCTTACAAACTTCCAAATTGCAAGCCTTAAATCACCTACATGGACTGGTCACCCATAGCTTGTCTAACCAACATTAGTATAACCACTAAACTATTATCTCAGCTTTTAACTCTTCAGAAAACTGACTTCCACATAGCTTCTCGACTATTTACACATACCGACACTGCTCTCCCACAAACAACTCAGCTTCTGCTGAAAGAGGAGAGCATTCACTGTATTCTGGATGACATACTCACCGACATGGATAAAGAACATTTTGTCAGTGACATTTTCATTGGCTTAATCCAAGCTTTTGACATGGTGGACCACTCAGTATTACTATCCCACTTATTTGGCATTGGCATTAGCAGTGAAGCCACACAGTGGTTCAAAGACTTCCTGGCTAACACAGACTTTACTGTGAAGACTTGATCCTGTCTGTCTCATACTGCCAAGTTTTCCACAGGATATACTGTATACTTGTACTAATTCTCTTTTCCAATATTATATGAAAATCATCCCGTGACCTACTCCATTACAGCTTTTCTTATCTGCTTATGACATGCTTATCTACAGAACCAACGCAGTACAACAGGTAATCCAAACCCATCTGGAGACTGATCGTCTGTATCAAAACCAATGGCTCACCTCCAAAAGTCTTCACCTTAAACCCTCCCAGCACAAGGTTATGCTCATATCTCTCAACCTCTTAGAGCAAGAAATCTGGACAAAGCCACAAATAATGGGGGGACAAATGCCCCAAAATAGGGGCAGTTCTAAATATCTTGCAAACTTGAAAATTTGATAGAATAACTGTTTTTGCATTATCATGAATTTTCTCAAAAATATGATGCCTGAAACTCAAATGTCTCCTATTACTTTCTTTGTCAGTGATTTTCTTGAAAACCACATTTTTATGAGAGACAGACTGAAATATGATGCAGAAATCTGGACATCCTGCAAAAATCTGTACACTTGAAAGGTATGGTTATGCTGCTTGGCTGTAAGAAAAGACTTTCCAAAGTCCATACCTCCCTCAAGCTTTTTCTGGCCAGCAGAAGATCCTATTCAATACCACCAGTTCATTCAGATACCAAGGCCCCTGGTTTGACCAGTCTCTTAACTTTCAGGAACATACTCAAAAACTTAGATCTAAAATAAACTACCTCCTTTTCTGGGTACTGAAAACACCTCATTTCTCTTCATCTCCAGCTAGGGCAACCATTGGGAATAATGCTCTACTTATACACGTTGAGTATGGCTTATCCTTGATTTTCACCTTCTCTAACAAAAACACGTAAACACTACAGACCTTATCAAATAAAATATGCAGTTTCATCAACAATTCCCCCCACCTTGAGCACTAGTGATTTACTTTATCCAAAGCAATGTGACTCCCAGTACAAGTCAGAGCCATCATATTTCTGACCATCCTTATTTTCAAACTGCTTCACAAAGGTGTTCCTTCTCTATTTGCAAGTAAATGTATTACTATCGTTCCAGTCTACAACCTTAGAAACCAGTGTACAGAAGACCTTACTTTCCAAATCTGCTAAGCTGCATAGCTCTGACTCTAGCCTCTTTCTACTTGCTGTAAAACTGCAGCAATCCCTTTCTCACTGTCTCACCAAACTTATTAACTATACTAAGTTCAAACCTCAACTCAAACAGCATCTGTCTGACCAATGCAAATTCAAATTACAGAATGCAGGGCATATCACTTAGTGAACACAACTGTGCAATATTTAGTGAACACGACTGTGCAATATGTTAATTTCCTCACTGCACATCATTTGCACCACTATTCTATTAGCTACCATAATGTTTCAGCTTCCTTTAAATAATTAAATAGTTCCTCTTTCTCCTTGCTCATTGCCATCATACTCTTACCTTTCTCTGTCCTTTTGTCTCTTTGGACTCTGTGTCTTTGCTAAGACTAATCACCTGCTTTGTCCTCTAAACATATTGTGATAACCCCTACAATTTCCCAAACTAGACCTGCTTCTTACTCTTTTCTTACTATTCCTGATTCCACTTATCACTTCTAAAATGTATACTCTAACATGGAAAAAGTCACATATATATCCTGGCAAACTACAGGCCACCCTCTATGTCCATAAAATCTTGTATCTCATAGCTAGACCTATTGGAGACACTCACCATTAAACCAAATACCCAATTCATGGGAGACTTTAACTAATCCTCTATAGAGTGGGAAACATGCACTGCCTTATACTCACAAACACAATGATTCCTGGGCTTTAACACAAATAACCTTGACCAAATACTGTGCATACCCACCAGAGGTTAAAACATACTGGATCTGACATTCACCAGTTTGTGAGAGTGCTTCCCCACACTCACCCCTGTGACATCCTCACTGGTGAGGTCAGACCACAAAAGCTGTCTCCTTTGAAATAAAAATCCACGTGCTAACCTCTGCAGACCCTGTAGAAGTTCTATTCCAAAGCAAACTGCATGCTATTAAGAGATAGTTTGTAAAAAATCAGTGCCCCTTCCAATCCTGAGTTCACAGCAACCTATGCAAAATTGTTCACAGAGATTCTATGTAACTATGTAAATAGCTGTATATAAAGGCTGGTGTACCTACCAGAAGTAAGCCCAAAACAAACTCTAAAAACAAACCACACTGGTAAAATCCTAACCTTATATAACAAAAGGAAAAAATGTTATGGCTAAAATCAGGAAGAGCAACTCCTGTAATGGTAGGAGCTCTCTAATTTAACTAAAAAGGAAACTAGGTTTAATTAATTCCAACAAAGCCAATTATGAAGTGAAGATAGTCTCAAAGGGAAAGGTGACCACAAGTACTTCTGCAGCTGTGTCTGAAACCTCAAAGGCAGCACACATCAATGTGCATAACTGCTGGTTAATGATGAGACCTTCATTGAGCAGATTGACATATTGAATTTGTTGGTTGACTAATGTCAGACTTCACCAACAACCCCCCCCCACTTCACCCCATAAACTACCTACTGTCTTACACCCCCAACTATTAATAGTGAGCAGGTCCTGGTGGCATTCTCAAGATGCCAAAAGCACAGCCGCATTGGTCCCCGACAATATCCTGGAATGCCTCCTAAATGGCTTGAAATGTTACCTAGCAGGAGCATTTGAGTTACCTTTCAACTATAGCTACAAAACAGGCTTTGTACCTTAAGAATGGAGGATACAATAGTTATCTTACTTCACAAGGGTGGACCATCAACTGACCCTGGAAACTACAGACCTACTAGTCTGAGTAATCTAATAAGCAAAGCCATGGAACAAATTATCATGGACATGATCGACAAAGACACAGGCAACCTTAACACACTGGACCCAACCCAGTTTGGTTTTGATAAGGGAGGGTCATGCCTTCTAGACCTGGTGCAGTTTTTGGAAAAGGTCACTAAGGCAATGGATGAGGGGAATACAGTGCATATCCCCAACCTAAACCAGGCTAAGGTATTCAGTACAATAACCCACTTAAGTCTAGTTGGAAAACTCACCAAACTGAACATAAACCTTTACATAGGTTCATAGGAAAGTACTAGGCTAGTTGCTCTTGTGGGTCATTTTAAGCTTAGATATTTTCTCTCCAATGTCAAAATAAAACCCTGTCCCTTGTGTCTATGATGTAAACATCTTAACCTTTATGTCAGCCCCCAACATACTTCACTGGATTTTCAGACTTTATTGGTGAGACCACCTCCACAAAGAGACAAGTCACCAGGGGGTACCTCAGGCCTCCATGCTGAGACTGCTTCTATTTGCTATCTACTTCTTAGTGGTAAAAGCTAATGGCAAGGACCTTTGGCTAACTTTGTTCACAGATGGCTGCAAATTGGGAACCATCATAGATTCC
Organism: Protopterus annectens; assembly: GCF_019279795.1. NCBI lineage: Eukaryota > Metazoa > Chordata > Ceratodontiformes > Protopteridae > Protopterus > Protopterus annectens. The sequence goes on from NC_056744.1 coordinate 1,268,334,254, forward strand.
CTGACATAACACAGTATTTTACTAGAGGGTCTAACACAGATAAATGACTCATTCTAATATCACAGATTAAAACTCCCAGCCAAGAAATACATTATTGTGCATTTGGGAAAACTGCCAGCCAGGCTAATTACTCCATCAATAAGACATCCCTAAGAACTGATCCAGTGGTAATGGATCTGGCAATGTATGTAGACAGTAATCTAATCTTTGACCAATTGTGGCCAAGGCAGTAAGAAACTCATTCTATGTCCTCCAATGTATAAGTAAGGGCATGGCATCCAGGTCCAAGGAAGGCATAGTGCCACTTTAATTGGCCCTTATCAAACATATCATTAAGTATAATGTGCCCTTAGCATATATCTGATTAGACATATGTAACAGTTGGAATGCCTACAAAGGTTCCTTACCAGGAGAATCCACTGTATACACAGATTGTCCTATACGGATCACCTTAAAGTCCTATCTTTCTATTCAGTCTCCTACTCATATGCAGCTCTGATTAACCTTTTGCACATCCACAAAATGAACAGCATCCCAACCAGTAAATCCAAGGATTTAAATTTTGCCTGTGATATAAATAGGACATGTTGGCAAGACAGATATGTGTCTCAGAGGAGCAGGCCCCCCATCCCCATCCATGTGAAGAAGATTCCATCCCTAAAGCTATTTAAGCATAAGTTTGATCAATGATTGGGAAATCAGAAATTCATCCCAGGTGTGGCCCCATGTATCTGATATACAGAGGCACCCCCCCTCCAATAACCTCCATAAAATTTCTAACAAACATCCATCAGTCCTAATAAACATGCATGATATACAGGAACAAAAATGAAAGGGGTAGCATGGCTAGGCTTATAAAGGGCCTGTTGGTCATTAGCCTAGTGTATATACCTATGAACCTATAGTGTAAAATTTGTACATAATGTCTCTTTCTGTCTCACTTTTTTGAGACAAATTTGTATTCCTTTGTTTTCCACTCTTGGTCGTAATTGTTAATTTTTTGTTGTAACCTGGGCTAAGCCTGCAACTGGTCATGCAATGATTAGTGTTCTACTGAGGTAACCAAAATGTAAATAAAATGGTTATAAGTTAGTCATTCATTTAATCACAATTAGATCAAATTGCTGTGTTCTGAGCCAACAAATTAGTTGTAACTGTCTAGCACATCAGAGAGTGTTTTTGAATGTATGTTCTTGTGGTGTGGGATTTTGTCTTTCAGAATATTGCACTATATAACTGACATCAGTGCTGTAAAGTGCATTAGTGTGTCCATGTCTTTGTGTGTATGTGTGTGTGTGTGTGTGTGTGTGTGTGTGTGTGTGTGTGTGTGTGTGTGTGTGTGTGTGTGTGTGTGTGTGTGTGTGTTTGCATGTCTGGGTGACTGCAGTGAATCAAAATACATGAGTATATCCATTATTTTTACATTTATTCATTCATTGAATTACAGTCAGATAATTATGGTATACACAGCCATTGAAATATATAACTCTGTATTACTTATTTTGTTTGGGGTAATATTCCTGGTAACTATCTAAGGTATATCTCTTGCTCTTCCTTTGCATATTCTGCATCTAGATATGGTTCAGATATTACCTCTCAATGTTGGTCTTTTCATTGTATTGCCAATCATTATTTCATCAACTTTAAACATTAAGCATTAGATTCAACTTATTTGTTCCCTGAAAGGGAAAAAGAAACATAAGACTAGATTTCTTTCTCATTACTCATTATTTTTATGGGCTTCACTGGTTCAAAAGTTTGGAGAAACATTCTGTGCAATTCACCTTCTGGAGTCAAGCATACGATGACTAGACATTAAGTGACAGGCTTTTAGTTTAGTTTCTACTAAGTCAACCATTTGTTTACCACGTTCTTTCAAGCAGAGTATAGGCCATAATAACCAATGGCCCAAGTACTTCTGCCTTATGACCATCCCACACATTTGTGTTTATTTAAAGGCTATTGTTGATAACACCATTCCATAATAGATAAAAATCATCCTGTAGTTGACTTTATATTCATTGAAGTTGGTCGTGACTGAATGGCAGAATGGGGAATACAAAAAGGATATGATATGAAATGACTTTATTACAAATGGGGGTGGGAATCTGTTAACAATTTTATTTATAAATGTGGAGAAAATAATTTAGCCAAGCATATAGGCTTGTGGAGTATCTGCTGTGACATTTCTGCTTTAAGGAAATTAGTTATCAGATAGAATTCTGAAGGTGCTATTTCTTAAAAAAAGATTTTGATCAATTTTAGGACATTGCCACCAAAGCAAAATATATTGTCTGCCCAGGAATAATTTTAGATTGACATTCTCAAATGTCCTTTTGAGGTGTATGAAACCCTGGGATCTGATTGCCTTTTTCCATTTTGATGTAGATAGTCTCAACTGCAGTATAGATCGCATTCAGATTATTCTGACCATCTCTGAATCCATGGTAAAAGTCAGTTAAGAGTCTAATCTGTTCTACGTTCTGAATGTGAGCATGGAGTGTTGTCCAGCACTTTTGTGTGTGGCCAAAGGATTACAATGGTCCTGTAATCAGAAGGAAAGATAATGATAGCATGTTAGAATTGATCGGGCTGAATTTCCATGTGTACTGATAGATTTAAAATGTAACCATAGCAAGCCAGGAGGCAATGAACGAAGTCACAGTACAATTCCACAGAAAATACATTTATTCACCACAAACAATTTGTTAAGCTCTTTCATTCAAGTGTATACTGAACTTCATCAGAACAATGAAGTCAATCTCAACTTAGTAATTATACAATTTCAAAAAATCACATGACTAGCAAAGACTGAACACTTAAAGACACAGAGATTTAAAATTCTAATTCTAACCCAAGTAACCCCCCCAGACACACATGTAAATATCATAATACTTCAATTTTAAAATGGGAGCTAATGAGCAACACTCATTTAATCCTGGTTGAACAGTTGCATTCAACTTAATCTGCCATAAAACTTCTTTATAATTGAAATGTGCTGCAGTAGTTTTACCTTATTCATCAAACTTAACATAATCTAAAACATAAAACTTAAAATCATGCCCCTGATTAATACTAATGTGCCTATACAATGCATTGGTAAGTTTTTTATTTTTCTATATCTGAAAAATGTTTGTATACTTGATCTCTTATTCTTCTTGAAGTCTTCCCTATATAAAAACTTAGACGTGTCACATAAAGCTGCATATACTATGTTACAAGAATTGCAACTTAAATATTGGTTGCTTCCATATTTTCTATTAGCTATGACCATATGTTCCTTTCCAAGCATGTGTTTACACTGACTACAACTCCCACACTTATATGTACCAGTTTTTTTTTTGCGTGGGTTTGTCAAACTATGGGGAAATCCCATACTGAGGTTATTTTTTTTACTTGTTTATTTTTTCACAACCAGATAACTGAGGAGTCTAAAGGAATAAAATTACAGTAATTTTTAGTCAAATCTGAATGTGTATGTGTTGGGGGTTGTGGTAGGTTGGATTCAATGCATCTGACAGCAACAAACTGAACAGGACATTACCCATACCCACCTAACCACAACTGTTTCTCTCATTCTGTGCTTTAGTCAATGTCAAAAGTTTACACACAAGTTAGATCATATCAACAACTTTCTACCCTTTCAGTCTGTGGATGTTTTAACCATCACATAATCATGGTTCAAAAATGATCACAGACCTCTTCATGATTTTCTCCGGGTTACAACTACAAGTTTGTCTTCCATCTTGGAACAAGAATGGTGGTGGCAGGGTAATGCTCCTATTTAAATCCACACCTAACTTTTCAGTAGTTGCACAGGCCAACTCCACTAGTGATCATGAAGCAAACTCTTTTATCACTCAACTCATTTAAACCATCTCTCCCATTTATTTTACTAGCTTACTTTTTACCTCCCACCACAGTCACAAAATTCAAAGTGCTTCTGCATAGCATTCCAGCTGGGTCAGCTAAGAAACCAGATCAGTAGTAGAAGTGAGTCTCAGAAGTGGAAGCATAATGAATTAAAATAACGAATAACCAGCCAGTGTACTCATAATCGAACACAGGATTGTTTAATAATAAAATTAAAATGTATACAGTTAAGCGCTTTCATCATAAAACCTCTACAGCACCACTGAATAAAGTAATGTTTGCAACCATCCAATAAAACAAATTGAACATACATCCCCCAAAAAAATACACCAATCAGTTGTATTGAAATGACTGAAACAGCCATCTCCAAAATTGGATTCCAATCAGGAAGAATGTAATGCTGTCTTAACCAATGAAAATACAAAAGTGTTCATCCATTGCTCATAGTGACAGTGAATTAAACATGTACACCCCCCTAGAGTATACCGATCATGTGAGATGAAACAACTAGGGTAACTAACCAAAAGTCTAAGAACTCTGTCAAAGATTTCAGCTGTTGGCATAAGACATTAGACAGATGAAGTGCAATACACACACACACACACACACACACACACACACACACACACACACACACGCACACACACACACACACACACACACACACACACACACACACACACACACACACACACACACACACCTATATTAACTGACAAGCCAGTATTACTCAACTCTGTTATAAAATGCAGATCATTTGTTCAGTTTGAGCTGACCGGCAATAGCAGAATAGCAGGCACCTGAACAATAGCAAATAATGTTATCATTTGATTAAAAAAGTATTTCAAAAACAAAAAAAAAGAAATCCACCTTGCTCCCTCTGAGTTAGCTCATATGGTAGAAAATTTTGCTTTGACTTGAATGTCAGGCTGCCTCACAAACCATTAACCAGTTGCTGCCTGAGCGATATAGAAAAGGCTGTGCACTGGTTCATCCAGTAGCCTAACCAGGCCTCATTAAAGCTTTGCTTTCTGTCCTCCAGAAAGGGTACCTGTTATCATAGGATCATAGGAGATAACTAGGCTATCGACTTGGAGGTCATTTTAAGCATAGCTGTTTCAACTCAACGTAATACCGTAGAGGTATTAGCCAATATTCAAGATTGCATTGAGTGATGACTGCCCATGTTCAGGAAGGATGAGGTTGCTATGCCCGGTAAGAATTTACTGTGCCCCATCCACTCATCCAGGTTCCTCTTGAACAATGTCATAGAAGTGTTCTGTTTCACGTGATCTGGTAGCCTGTTCCAAAGACATGGCAGTTGCTGGGAGATGAACCTGTCACTCCAACATGTTATATCCAAGTTGCAAGCCATATTTAAATCCCTAGAATGGGTAGCCCTAGACCCATTTTATTTACGGATATGCAGTAAGTTCATTAGATTTGGGTCTTGGGTTGTTCTGCAGGCCAGGTATAGGTCTCCCCTAAGAAATCTATATGATACAGAGTATAGTGGCAGGGACTTTAGTCAGTCCATGTAAGACACATGCTGGAGGCCCTTGATCTTCTTTGTTAGAAACTTTTGAGGTCTCGAATTGCTGCAGGTGCTTAGTACTGTACATACCGAATGAGGCGTTATACTCAATTATGGTCCAGATAAGTGCAGAGTATCGGGGGTTATAACTTCTTTTGCTATTGAGGCAATGCCTTTACTAATCAAGTGATCTATGTAGAAAACTGTCTTTACAACAGTAGAGACATGGTGGTCGAAGTTAAGGTTGCGGTCAGCGTGTGATCCCAGGTCCCTTACCACTTCATGATACTTAAGGTATTGTTATTTTGTTATTATGAGTTAGAACTGCCTTATTCCTAACTGGCTATACATTTAAAAGCTAGGCTATTTTGAAAGCAGTCCATGAGCTAATAAACTCACTTTTTTTATAGCATTGCACACTTTGAAAAACTAAGAATATAGCCCAGCAAAATAATACCGTGAGCCTCACATGGTTCAAAAAAACAACATTACTCTTCAAAACATTAATTATCTACCTGTTGCAATGTTTAAATGTTAGTCTCTCTTCTCTATCCTTCATACATAATTATAATATTTACTGGCCCCTTTTAAACAATAACTGCCCTTCAGAAACTCGCACAGCGACTTGAGAAACAATGCTAATGATTTGACAGCCCTATAAATACCTCAGTTTGTAAAGGCAATGAGTAAAAAACAAACTTCAGAAAAACATATTTCTGTGAACTGTAATCCCATTTCAGAGCACATCAAAAATCCAATAAATTATTATGATTTCAGAAGAAACTTCATGGACATTTGCTAATATTATTTTATTTCTTTTCTTTACCATTGATATTTATTGCATTATTCGCTGTTTACTTACTAAGTTTGCTAGACTGTATGCTATTTTGTTCAATTATTTATTGATTTGTTTTCTCACTAGGGTTGAACCTGTAAATGGTCCACATGGATCATTGTTCTACACAGGTAAAAAAAATTTAAATAAAGCAAAAATTTAAATAAATATCCTGCCCTTTCTATCCCGTGAAAAGATATTGATTCATCACCTCCACCTTTTTGTTTTCTTCAGTGATTTCCCTCCAATCTAAAGTGAACATGGTCAGGTCTGTCCCTCCCTTCAGCCTTTCTTCTATATACCTAAAAAAAAAATTAGATCCCTTTTTAAATGACAGTTAAAACCCTATTGAATGCAATCATCAGTTTTTAGGATTGAGAAATAATAATCCTCAAAACCTGCTGTGCAAAATGCATTTACAACTGAATTCAGCATTGCATCACTTTTTCTTACGTAAATATACTAATTCCAGAAATACATAACCATGAGGAAGAGAGAGACAGCCCACCAAAAATGAAAAGCAGTCAGCACATCCACATTCACTGCTTTTAATAGGAAATGTAATCAAGGACATGTATCAGCATTATCAACAGGGAAATAGACTGGGGCATGATTAATCATACACTAAGATGTCATCCACCAATTCACCAGTTTTTTTTATTTTCTCATTGCTCACAGTGGCATATAAAGCTATTTTGGTTGACCTCATGTAGGACTTCCCTAGAAAAAAAGCTCTTGTTCCCCTTCTTGATTGCTACTACAAACTCCGTTTAAATTTATACCTTTGCTGCTTTCAAGAAATTTTAGCTCTTTTTCTAGCCTCCTTCACAGTCATACTCCTTTCATTCCTCATCTTGCATATCCTTTATTTAACCAAAATAATCTATTCGTGTACCTATTTAACCACATTGACCTTCTCTACTTCTTATCTTTTGACTTCTTCCTTATACTATTCGTCATAACTCAAGAGGTTTTCATCCATAACCCATCCCTATAACTTGTTTACTCTCTTAATTTGCTTCCATCCAACTACTTCTCTTTGAACGTCATCCAGGTCAACATGATCAGCTCTTCTAAAACCTCACATTATAATTTTCTTAGCATTCTCTATCTTCTCTCACTCAAAACCTTACTTATAGTGCCTACACCTGTACACCAATGGCCTAGCCCACCTTTGACTAGGACCGCATCCAGAATTATATCGATTCTGGTAGAGTTCTGCACACGTAAATAGAATCACTTATGGCCCAAGACCTCAGCTAGCTGTTAATCACCGTCTACCCTGTAGATTGTAATTCCCAGTTTGATTATGGCAGATTCAGATCCCCCCACCAATTGCTAATGTAGTCATCTTACCCTCCATTCATTCGGCTCTAGTGTCTTTGAGGTTTGGATATCTCTTTGTCATTGAACCAATTCCCCCATCCACTTCCTCTACCTTAAATGCATGATGGTTAATCTAGGATCTCACTACACTCACTCCCTTGCTTACTTTGTGCAGTGTGGTTCCTTTTTCCATTTTCCTTAATGATCTGAGCTCAGGCACTTTAATATCCCACCCATTACAGACCACCTGCTATGTGTGGCAGTGGGAGTCCTTTCTTGAATGGATGGCTCTCTGTCTCTCTCTGTCTTTGCTATGTATAGCATGTATATCTATATTGGTTTTGTCTAGTTTACTAACCACCAACTGTAGACATACTCTGCTGTGGAGGACTGGCATGGTGGCTCATTGCTACTTAATGAGTCTAGGTGAAATGATGCAGGTAAGAACTGCATCCTATACCCTTCATGGAAAAGAGTGAATATATATGTTGTGCCACCTGTACACTGTTGGACTGTCCGTGTATGTGGGATGTAGACAAAAGAGCCAGTCTTAGTGATCAGCAGGACAAGGCAGCCTTGTACACTAGCTGGTGTGAACTTTACAAAGTACATCATAGATGTCAGTCAACATTTCACTATATGCACTGTCAGAGTCAAGGAGCTTATGACCTTTCACCCTAGTGGGTGTCTGCCATTTGCAAAACTGCCAACATCACCTGGCCTACAGGAGACTAAAACATTTTCATCTTCTACACTTCTTCTCTCGCTGTCTTCCACTGTTAGTGTATAGTGAATAAAAGCTTCTGTGCTCATGTTTGCTTCACTCACGTGTGCACTCAAAAGATTAATGCATTAAGCTGCATTGTCTTCTTATTGGTGAAAGCATTTATAATTTTTATGAATTGAATACAACTTAATGACACTTTGATTTATGTTCGTCTAATGTACATTTGTTTACCAGCAACAGTGACCACACTCATGTTGTGCTAAGATAAGATGAACGGCGGCATTAATAGTTGTTACATGGATGCATTAAGCCTATTCATGCTGTCCATGAATGAGCACAACTAAGCTGCGATTCATGGAGGCCACTTATGCTAATGCACAATGACCTCAAATGAGCAAAAACAAATGATCCCTTAATGGAATGTAAATGAGGAATGAAGTAACCCAGTCTATGCTAATGAAGCATTCTCTCACCAGTTTGCAGTTCATGAGATGTATATCACTCATTTGATCTTGAACTACTGTGAATCTGCTGTGATAATGCTATTACTTACAGTTTCACTTTCAGAAACACAGGTGAATATTTAACTGGAAGGAGAGTAAGCTATGAGAAAAAAGGGGGGGAGGAGCTAGGACATATTCCAGCTGTACACATTTCACACCTGTAATCATACTGCTTAAAACCTCAGGGAACTGTGTAAAGGAATCTGACTTCAAATGAGATTGCAGTCATTACCACCAATTCTCTCTGCACCACCATTCATACAGCTGGAAGTTACCTACAGCTTTAAAGTAGTAAGTCTGTGAGTCATATACATCTCCTTAAGATAGGCTAAGTGACAGTGGAAATGATTTTGAAGACGGGCTGTCATGAGAGCTGGAGGATGAGTCAGTCCGATGTCATGACCTACTTAATGAAGATGATCCTGCAGATACTAAACTCATAGAGCTACATGAACATGATCAGAACCTTAAATGAGAGGTCTTGCTGGGTGTAGATGAAGGGCCTATATTACTTCATTGAACATTCATTCCCGCAAATACCTATTCATTGACCCCTTCACATCGAACATCCATACATTGTTAAAATCAGCAACCTTTTTTTTTATAGGGAAGAGAGTTAGTTGTCCATCACAGTGATCATCACAAACATGCTAACTATGTCCCACTTACCCCCCAGTGTGGGAGGTTGGGTCACATCCACCTACCCTACTTATATATATTCCAACTCAGAGATCACACTACAGTGGGGAAAAGGGCAAATTTCCAATGATAGCCAACTAACTCTCTTCCCCATAAAAAAATTTGCTAATTTTAACATTTGATCAATGGATATTCTATGTAAAGGGGTCAAGGAATAGATACTCACGGGAATGAATGTTTGATGAAGTAATATAGACCCGTAGATGAATGCTACATGGCCTGCATTAAATCTGTTGTGTTGGTATCTCCTAACTAATTACAGTACTTTCTTGAGAAGCACTTATGGTAGTCTCAGGTCATCTACCCCAATATGTCTGGACAGAACCCTGTTCTCTTCCCCTTCCAAGACTGATTCCTGCTTGAGTCTGGTAAGTCCTAAAGAGTGTACAATTGGAAATGGCCATGGATGCTTGGTGTACCACCATACTATACAACAGTATTATCATGACATAATCCCTACTCTGAAAATCCATGTACACTGCCTTCATTGTCATTCTGTGTTGATGTGGAAGGTTCACCTAGTAATAGTAATTAGCATGAGGATAATGTGACCATTCCTTTTAAGGTATTCAATTCTCTATATAGATGTACGTTACTGTTTTGAAACCAACCTTCTTGAGCAGATGGGTGCTGCTGCTGCAGTCATTGGTAATAGCCAGTGTCCACATCTTCTTTGATTATTCCAGTGCCCCCATCTTCTGTCACCGTCATCCTCATGGATGGAGAGGAGGTATTCCTCATCTGATGTTCATTAGATAATTGTTGGAGACCCCCACCCCAAAATAAAAAACAGGCAATTGCATTCTGCCTCACCTACTTACTGCCTCATTTGCCCTCTTCTTACACTGTGTTGATGTGCAGTATCTTATAACAACTGCAGTAATATCCAGGACAATTGGATTTCAGGCATTTGTCCTGTCAGCTTGTTTGCCCACCTCAAACACATTTACCAAACAAACATTTCCCATATGTTCTAAGGGCTGAATAAGAGTGTGAGTTTCCTCATGGGTGAAGCTGTGCTTTCACTGTCTTTATCCCTTATTTTGCATGAATGCTGCACATGAAAAAAAGACCACAGTCATATTGAAAACCGTGTAATCATCAGTCAAGCAACACAATAACCATGTCTGCTTTGTATCCTCCAATACAAAAGCTAACACAAAACACATAATTATATGCACGTGAAAAACTCAGTCTAACAAAATAAAGTAAACGTGTGCTATACTAAAGTCTGCAGCATCATCCACAACACTAAAGTAAGGTTTTTAAAAACATTTCTTTCTCTAGCACCATCATTTCATATATTTATACTACTGTCATTTTTCATTCTTCAGTGACCCTCAGAAATCTTCAGTTAAGGACAATATTCAGCCAACAGCACATGCTTACTACTTCAGTACCTCACAATTAAAATCTAGTATATAAATGAATATGTGTATGCACATTCAGTACACCAAAGTAATGACTTTTTAATGAGTGATCACTGCACATAATTTTCCACTGCTGCTGTAATGATTTCCCATTTACAAATGACAGCTTTGCACTGTTATTTAATAACCATGATAATATGCCCATAATATATAAAATAAACGTCTTGAATGTAACTCACTATTTTGCATCATGTTTAAGTGTTTCATATTAAATGTTAACACTGTTATGATTTTCTTTCTTACTTTAAGAAACCTGCTGTTTCCTGAAACATTTGCCTCCTGACTCATGCAATTGCAATTAATATGGCAGTATTCATCTATTTACAAAAAAGTAGGACAAACACGAAGGTAAGCCATTGGGATACAAAAGTCCAAGTAAGCAAAACAAAGAATTCCAAATACCAGACAATTAGAGCCAAGAGAGTCAGATGAACAATATACAAATAAGAGTAGGTTTATTGTAAGTTCCACCAAGCTTTTGGATGATAGCATTCTTCATATATACACATTGAAGTATTCAACTATTTCACATAAATTCAGGTCCATTTAAATGTTTTATATGGAAGTTAGACTGTTTTACATTTAACCCTATGAATCACAGTGGTATGTGAATATGTACGGCCATTTATGGACATATTTCATTCTTGGCTGCTCATGAACACAATCTCGGGTTCACTTGAATGCACTTGGCAGAGCCTGCAACAGTCCTAACCATTCCCCAGGATTCTACAGCAATCCCTGCTCATATATCCAACAAAAACCTTCTTGAGGCACACTACGGCAAATAAAAGCGAACTGTTTAACTCAAAACTAAAACATTGGCATAAAAAATGTAAAAAACAATCGGGTTCAACATGAACAAAATGGCATCATATGTGCAACAGATTGTACAACCACACAGTGAAACCTCTGCCCGTCTAACATCATCTGGCACACCTTGTCAACTCAAAGCACTCGATAATTTGTAAACATTGCTCATGAGAATTATAGGTATATGTCTTTATACACCCTCCCAAAAAATACAAAAAATATTTCTGCTGATACAGTGAAGGAATAAATGACAGGTGTAATACTTCCAAAAAAACAACTAAGGCAAGGTACAATAACAGTAGCAATTATAACTAATAAATAATAGAAATAATTATTGCATATTATTTTCTAAGTACTATATAAACAAAGTAAAAATGTATTCCTTCAAAAAAACATGTATGTAACAGAGCATTTTTGGTTAAACCAAATTTGCCAATAATAAGAGTATCTGGTCTAGTGCCCCTGCTACTTAACTGAATTTAGTTAGGGTAATATCACACCCAGAGGGAATGGTTGTAAACCTGAAAACCACAGCCCTGCTTATACTTTCCTAATTCTGGTTCTGCCTCTTCTAGTAATGGCAGCACCTGTTAAGGCACAAGACCATGTACCAAGCTGGTCTGATAAGGAGACAAGAATCATGGCCTATCTTCTTGAAGGATTCATATGTGGAAAAGACTGAGCAGTGAACTGGCATTCCTGAATGGAAAAGATTAATATATGACAGGAGCTGGGATACTGTGAGAGGGATCACCCAATCCAGGTAACAGTGCCATTACAAGTACAACAACCTGAAAAAGTATAGGCTGGACCGGCTTGCTGAGCGGGATGTCCAAGTACAGGCAAGAAGGCCAGAGTTCTACAGTAAGACTTAAAGAAACACATGTATTTATTGATTTGTTGATTTATTTTTGTTCATATTTAACATAGATTAATCATAGGTTTAAAATATAAAAAGGATGCGTAATTGAAAGTATCTGCTTTAAAAAAACTGCATACCTGCAGTAATGTATACCTGCAGTAATGTATCTTTAATGTTATTGCATTAATACAAAATAAAGCTTACAATTATCTGTAAACAGAACTGCACCTGGATATAAATATGGGAATTTGATAACATAATTGTATAAATAGAAATGTACTATATGTATGATTAAAATAATATTCTGCACACTTACATATGAAAATTATAGATATAGATCTGCATGAGTACATGTACAGCTACGCTTTCATGTATTTATACAGAAAGCAAAAAATAGTTTGCATTTTTGAATTTTCATTCAGTATTGCATTAACTCAGGTAGTAGTTAAATTACATGCATACAGCTTGTTTAGAATAGAAAATGCTTATTACATACAAATGTCAAGCATGGGCATTAATGCCCTTCTAGCTTGCCCATATACCAAAACACTTGTTTACATAATAAGTGTCCAGGCTGTTCTTAAAAATATCTAAACTAGTAGTTGCTTTAATGCAATTTGGTAGTCTGTTCCATGCATCAGCTACTCTGTCAGAGAACCAATTAGTACACTTCTCATTCCTATAGAATAGAATAGAATCTTCTACATAGGTTATCTGATGATTCTCTAGTACTTTTTGATAACCCCAAACATTCCCAGAGGTAGTTGTCACTAAATGCCTTATATACCTGAATAAGATCTCCTCTTAGATATCTGCAAGAGACAATGTTTAAGTTCAGATATTTTAGTGTTTCATAATAACTTAAATTTTCACATCCATGGATGCCTTTGGTATATTTCCGCTGTACTGTTTCCAATTTACTCATGCTTGTTTTTTTTATAGGGTTTCCATATTGTTATTCCATACTCAGGTTTGGATCTAATGTAACTAACAAACAATGAATTCATCCTTTCTTATTTCCTAGACTTCATAAATCTTTTATACAACCTATATATCTATCATTAACCAATTGGTTGATAGCATTAGAAAAACTCATATCTGGAGCTACCCGTATACCTAGGTCCTTAAATAAGCCTACAGTTTCAATCACTGTGTGCTTTATTAAATAATTCACCTTCCAATTTATGCCTCCCAAATCTCATATGCTTAGTTTTTGATGCATTTATCAGCATATTATACTCCTGTGCCCAAACAGTCAATTCAGTCAAGTTATTCTGCAGACGTGCCTTATCTGTAACACATGCAATCAGTTTACCCAACTTCAGGTCATCTGCATATAGACTGTAGAACTCCTCAGATGAAAAGGTAATGTCTGAAAGATGCAATCTAAACAAGTAAGGGCCTAGGACAGAGCCCTGTGGGACACCCTGACTGTAACCAAGGATTTCGCCTGTCCAATTGCTGCATGATATTTGCCATGTCCTATCTGCAAGCCATGCAGCTATCCATCTTATCAAGAGTACATCAATACCTAGTTGTTCTGATTTATTGATCAGTGTTTTGTATATGACCCTGTCAAATGCTGAATTTAAATCTATATAAATTACATTGCAACACAATTCTTTATTCTTAGTTGTTATTATATTGTTATAGAACATCATGTTACAGGTGGTAATAGATCTATTTTCAACATATGCATGCTGATATATGGTTTCAAGTCTCAGCCTATGCAATTCTGACAAAAACTTATCCAATATCATCTTCTCTATTATTTTTCCACAACATGAAAGCAGACTTAAGGGTCTATATGACTCAGGGTTTGTCCTACTCCCCTTTCCTTTAAAGAAATATTTAATGAGTGCATGTCTCCAATCTTGAGGAAATTCCCCATATTTATATGACCTAGTGAATAATAGTTATAATGGTACAGTAAGTTCTTGCTGAAGTATTCTCAGGTCATTGTTACTTATTCCATCTCCTCCTTGTGCTTTGTTTGGATCCAGTTTGCACAGTTCTTTGTCAGTATAATCTAATTTGATTCCAGCATCTGGGGTTACCTGGATGTCACTAGGACACCTTAACACCCCTTTTGTGGAGCCAAACTATTTTGCATAAGATTTTGTAAATATATCTATAATCTATTGTATCTGAGAATATATTTTAGAATCTGCACACAGTTTATAAATTTGTCTGTCTTTACTCCTTCCACATCTTGCGTATCTATAAAAAGTTTTCCCATTATGCTCAATGTCTTTATATAAATTTTGTTCAATTTTTTCTTGATCTTGTCTCACACTACATTTACACTGTTTATTCAGCTTGTTTATTTCAGTTTCTAAAGCTGGAGTTTGCTCTCTCTTCCATTTCCTATATTTTTTGTCTCTCACCTTAATCAGATATCTTGTTCTTATGGGAATATATCCCCCAGACGTTGTATGACTAGATCCTGATGCTAAACATTTTTTTGATTTTTTTGCACTCAAACAATTTCTATTTCAAAACTTTCCACGTTCCATCTGCAGTTTTTCCCCTGAACATGTTATCCCAGTTAGGATCATAGGATCATAGGAAGTTACTAGGCTATAGGCCCTAAGGCCCTTATAAGTCTAGCCAAGAGTTTAGCCGATGTTTAGACAAATCAGCACCTCATGTCCCTGTCCAGCAGGGACATGGGTGGAATCCCAGGGATGTATTTTCTATTTCCCATCCAGTTATCCAGGTTGCATTTAAAAAGGGGTAAAGAGGTGCTCTGCTTGATGTGGAGAGAGAGTCTATTCTACAGATGGGGGATCCTCTGGGGCAAGAAATCTGTCCCGCCAACAAGTTCTATTGATGTCACAAACCAGGCTGAGGCCTCGTATGTGGGTTACTCGAGTGGAACTTGACTTGCGGATATACAGCAGCCCCATCAAGCGGGGTCCAAAATCGCCTTGTATGCCAGACAGAGGTCACCTCTGAGGAGTCTGTATGAAACAGAGTAAAGAGATAGGGCTTTTAGCCTATCTATTTATGGAAGATTTTTGAGGCCCTGAATTCTCCTGGTGAGGAACCTCTGTGGTCTCTCCAGCAGCAGCATCTGCTTTGTGAGGTACATGCCAAATGAGGCATTGTAGTCAATAATGGGCCATATAAGGGAAGAATACAGGGATGTTATGACCTCCTTGTCCCTGGATGACATACCCTTACTTATGAGGTGGGCCATGTAGAAAGCTTTCAGTACAATGGAAGCAACATGGTGGTCAAAAGTCAGGTTGCTATCAATCTGAGTGCCCAAATCCCTCACAACTGACTGTGTGCTTAGGAGATTGTTATTAATCTTCCACAGGGGATGATGATGCATTTTTTTCTATTCATCTTGAGGCCATGTTTCTGGCACCAGTCATTTGTTTGGGTGAGACCCTCTTCAAGGATGTCCACATCACTAGGGGAATTCATGACAGTGCCCAGCGTGCAGTCATCTGTAAACTTGGTCAGCCATAGCTCATTGATTTTCACCTGCACCTCAGAAAGGTATATCCCAAATAATAGAGGCCCCAAGACCAAACCATGGGGTATGCCACTCGATACGGGTCCACTGCTTGAGGTGGCTTTCCCTATTTTGACCAGGTGGGTTCTATCAGTGAGCCAGTTAGCTACCCATGTGGTAACATATGGATTGATGCCTAGTTGAGAGAGTTTATCTATTATGCCCAAGTGGAGAATAGTGTCGAAGGCTTTGCCCAGGTCAAGGTAGGTGGTGTGCACTGTCTTCCCCTCATCCATGGCTTTGGAGACTGCCTCAAAAAAGTTGACCAAATTTAACAGACATGACCACCCTTTGATGAAGGTAAACTGTGTGGGATCGAGTGTTTGGAGCTTGCTAATGTCCTCTTTAATGAGGTCCATGATAACCCATTCCATGGCCTTGCACAAAAGGCTAGTTAGTCTGTTGGGTCTATGATTTCCCGGATCGGTGGATGCTCCACCTTTGTGTAAAGCGATGACAGTGGCTGTCCTCCACTCAGCTGGGACAAAGCCAGTACTCAGGCTTTTGTTGAATAGGGCATCTAATGGTGTTGCAATTCCTGCCTGAGTTTATGTAGGATGCAGTCTGGGATGTTATCAGGTCCCATGAAGGCTGTATTTTTTGCCTTTGAGACAGCAGTGATGACTTGATTCCCTTGATATAAGGGAAATGGGGTTAGGTACTGGAAATGTCCTGATTTACTGATGGGGGGGGGGGGGAATCAGAGGGTTGAAATTTTTGCTGAATCTGTCAGTCGGAAAGTTTGTTATATCTACAGAATTTGTATATGTGGTGTCCTTGAGCACCAGTTCCAAAAGGATCTGGCTGCTACCTTTGAGATTACAGGCATATATGAAGAAGGCTTTATGATTGTCTCTAGTAGATGTGGCCAATTTGGACTCAAAGTTTGCTTTGCAGGATTTCACTAGTCCTCTTATTTGCTTGTTTAGGCTAAGAAGAGATTGCTTCCAGTTGGGCACCTGCTCCTTCTTGGTCCTGGACAGCAATTTTTTTTTTCTTTTGTTATAGAGTTTATTTATTGCAGATGTCCACCAGACAGGTGTACTCTTCCTTGCGGAGGATGATTTAGTCCTGTCAGGTTTTCCTGATTCCATGCATCTATATAAATGTCCGTATAGTAATTTGGTATAGTTTTGGATACTGGTGCCAGTTCCTAGAAAGGGGGAGGGGCTGTGAAGCTGTTTATACCACCCCGCAGGAGGCTGTAATCAGCTTTGGAGAAGTGTTTTTGTTTGACTCTAGCTGGGGGGGATGGTGACTTAGAACGTGACCGCTTTATGGTTGGATCTTACAAAGGAGGATGATACTGCAGCGATGTTGCAGTAGTTACTCATGTTGGTTAATACCAAGTCCAAGATATTATTACCTCTTGTGGGGGTATAGACTAGCTGTTAGTTTTACATAGTGACTGTTTTGCTTCCATATATAATCTGTAATTAACTTCTGTGCATTGGTTTAGAATTCAGTTCGGTAGAATTATGTAGCAACAAATTAACCTTTATAACCCCATGATCACTGCACATCAACAGTGGTGCATGAATTCCTCTAGGTCATCTGCACTTGACTTTGGTGGTCTATACACTCCAACAATTATTATATGTTCCAGTTTATCTTTATTGTCACAGTTACTCACTGAACATGTAATAATCACAGGTCTCATAGCTATCTTTAATACCTATCATAACACCTCCACCTGATTTTTTGTTAGAATGTCTGTTACAGTAAAAACATTTATACCCTGACAAGACTGATTTCCAGTCTTTGTTCTTTAACCATGTTTCACAAACAATAACAACATCAGTCTTGTGGGAATGCAGCAAATTTTCCAATAAAAAATGTATTATTAATGTTCCTAGCAATAACAACCATCAGATATGCATGAAATGTTGCTATCTGTGAACTGTTAAATTTTCGACCTGGCAAAAATCCTGCCTAGTGTTTGTCAAAAATTGCAAAATATCTGCTGCAAAAATTCTCTTCCTTGATCTTGACAAATGCACACCATCCTGTCTGAACACGTGTGCCAAAGCTAGGCTTGGATGCTTTACACATTTCCATTTTTTAAAATAGGACATTTTTTTCATGTAGGTGTTTATCCAAAAAATCTTTTCATTCACTGCGACCTGACTATCCTTTCTATAGATGATTTGTGAAAAATATGTCCTAATGCCAGTACAAGCTATACTATTTAAGAGGCCTGTCAGTTTCCTACTAACAGTCTGATGAGATCATTTGTACCAACATGATTAAAAACAGATACAGATTTCCTAACATTAAGGTGTTCCAAGGCTTGTCTCACATCTTCTGTTTTTGGTCTTGGCAAGCATAACACTACTCGATGTTCATTATCATCTCTGCAGATATAAGTATCAGTTCCTCTCATAACTGAATCTCCAATTACAAGAATATCTTTGCTGACCATCTCTGAAGAATCTTCAACTTCTAATACAGTAATATCTGCTCTATCAGTGGTTACAAAGGTTAGATCTTCATCACCATTAGTCTTATTAATCCCACTGTTTTCATTGCATACTAAATTCTCATCGAGCTGGTATTGTAAATCCACAGCTTGAGCAATGTAGTCAACATCTGTCTTTCTCTTCTTTTTTCTTACAGTAGTGTTCTTCAGTTCTTCCACATTCAATTTTGATTTCATCCTTTTCACCTGCCCCTTGCCTCTTTTTTCAACCTTCTCTTTTGGAAAAATGATACCCTTTTCTGTAGACTGAAGGTTTTCTGATAGAAAAATATTGTCATTCCCTGTAACCTGTGTGTTACATAACAAAGCAGTGTCCTTTTCAGTACATATTCTCTTTACTTTACAGATATTAATCAGTTTCTTTTTCTTCCCTGGTTGAGAACTTCTTCCTTTCTTTATTTTTTTGTTTCTTTCTAAACACACCAGATGCTCAGAATGCTGACTACTTGCACTCAGAATTCCACACTTGTCAGCGGCATTGTCTTGTTTCATAGGGGTTGAATGATCTTTGCAGACAATAGATGCATTATTTCCTAAATGTGTTTTATTTGTTCTTTGCCTAACATTATTTATCTCACCAGTCCAGTCATTAATACATGAAACAACAGTTATCCAAGCCGTACCAATTGCACAAGTGCAATCATCATCATTATGTCTAGATTTACTTCTAACAATGGTAAGCAAATCATCCAACTTTTGACACGAGGAACACAGAATTTAACTATGCATAGCATTTATTACACTGTGTAAGGTATTTGTGCATTAGCAAATCGTGAATTGTATATTCATTTAAAGAATCCATATTCAGCATCAAAAAATAAAATATTGTAAAAGAAAAGAATAATCAAAATCAGTTACCACAGAATTCAAAGAGAACATAAATCAACTACTGTGACAAAAAATCACACTGGCAATATACAACTAAATACTAAAGTAAGTACAGTAAAGTTATTCTGACCATACAAGTTCTGCAAGCCAGTCAAAAGCTGCAATTCCTTTATGTCGCACGTGACACAGTTGCACTTCTTTTTAACAGTAAAGATCAATAAATCAATAATAAGATCAATAAATCAAAAACCAAGGTAGGATTGTTTAGATATGCTCTGGATTTGCAAAAAAATATGAATCAAAGTAAATCTGGTTAAAAAGCTATCCCTTCCTACCTACAAAAAGTGAAAAACTATAAAAATTTTCTTACCAGTTAACTGCACAGTAAATCACAAACCAAGGTAGGATTGTTTAGATATGTTCAGAATGCTTAGGACATAAGATAATATAACGTATCTTGCTGCCCAAGTAATATATGTGTTCCAATTCAGAAATATATCCACATTGGAGATAATTATTGTTCTACCATCAGAGTGAAAACAGCAGGGGGCTACAGGTATCTTTGGGTATACCTAGCATCAGGCAGTCTTGTCTGACATACAGCAAGATTCTTTCTGAGTATTTACAGGGGCATGTCTTCCTTGATTCATACATATGATGTAATGCTTTCACATAATGACACATAAGGCAACTGACGATGCACTTATACCATGGCACATTCATTGATCCCATTACATGGTTCTATGTGTCTGTGATTTTCTCAGTGCTTAGGCAAGTGTACCAAACCAGCACTGAGTCACTATAAGCACCGCCACCCAATTATACTTTGTATATACAGAGTGGCAGAGGTCTCCCCCATCAATATTAGCAGATACAATTTATGGGCAAATAAAGCACAGGTGACTGAATGACTTCACATAAGTGGAGCTCAACAGCTGTGATAACAGTTCCACTCTGACAAATGTGATTAATAGCCTTCTTGATATTTGGAGGAGATGTACAGTTTAATGTTCAATTCTAGCATAGGGGTTAATTTTGTGTAAACATACTAACTTCACACAACAACCATTACATCAAATCGGCATTATCTTTTGATATGTTACACAAATACATGTGAAGGTAGCTTTGGATTTCCTCAAAGTACACATTTGTTCTGCCAGTGTAATGGTGAGAGTGCTGCCATGGCACCTGCATTGAGTATGGTGGTTTACACGTGTGTACTGCAGCTCTTGGGTGGTATGTGTACTGACATACAGAGAAGCTATCCTTGACTATGAAACATTGATATAGGACTGATCACATTTGAGTGCACATGAGCATACTCATTTAATTAGGGAGCAGGAGTCTGGTGATCACCTCACAAACCAGATACAACCCATGTTCTGACTGCATAGGAACCATGAAATTATGTAAAAAAAGTGTATTCCAGCTTATATTGCTTGTGAACTTCACACGGTGAATACCATGTAAGTAACACTACAAATAGCACATTAGTTTGAATATGTTGAGGATATTTTATTGTAAAAAATAAATAAGCACTTTTGTCCAAATGAATCAGGGACTTCATCAGAGCTGAAACAATCACTTCCATGTTGCAATTTAAGTAACCGTCCACCAATCAATGGCCATCTAATAAATCATTCTGAAGGTAGTTAAAAATGTGCAAAACAGAGAATGCCCTGTTTAAACATTCTTTGGTATGTCCTAGTTTCAAGAATTATTTTTTTGGAATATTAGTGGTGATTACAGATCCCAGATGGAAGAAAGGGAATTAAAATGGCAAATAAAGTTATACACAATGCAAGCATCAGGTTTAAATGAAAATATTTACTTAAAGCCTATATTAAATAACAGAGCCACGGTTTGAAGTATAAGATGTTTTAATGAAATGTTTTAATGAAATGCTGTTGAGATATATGTACTTTTTTAATGAAAGTTCTAACTATATATATTTTCATATACTTTTCAACTTTTGGCATATAATTATAAATATTGTATTAGTAGTTTATTTCAAGAGACAGTGGATATGTATTATTTTTAGAAATGGTACCTTTAAAACTCCTTAGTTATACCACTGGTCACTTGATTAATTAATTGGTCTATTTAAATGTGCTGGAGAGATGTGTTTAAAGATTCTGATGAAGTCCCAGTGGATGGGGATGAAAGCGCTAAATCTGTTTTAATTTTTATAAAAGTTGGATTTATTTTAAATTTGAAGTCATTCCAGTCCTGCTGGCTGCAGTGTATTAATTTTGTGAATTGTTGAAAACACAGAATTCAAAAATATTCATTCCATGAATCTTGATTGTCCATTGGCAGTGTTTTAAGAATTAGGGCCAGCAGGTTGTGAATTATGAACAATAAACTGGTCTACCACAAATTGTTGAATACTCACCTTATCAAATGGCATTTTATCAAGCCTCATTTCACCAACTGTCATTCTGTCGAACTCCCAGAGCTGCAAAAAGGAAGCCTGTGAAAGGAAACAGTTATCCACCATAGTGAACTTCACCCTTACTCCACTGTAATGCAATCTTGGAGTTGGTATATTTAGTTAGGTGGTTGTAAAGTGCTCCACTCTGACTTTTTTGTTGTTGTTGTTTATTCCTGGTGGCAGAGTGGTTCCTTTCCCGGGGTTTCTTTTTGCAACTCCAGGAGTTCGATATAGTGAAAGTCGATGAAGTGACGTTTGATGAAATGGCATTCAATAAGGTGAGTATTCAACAATTTGCGGTAAACCCCAATAAGTATACTGATGAATTATAGTAACAAAATGTTTTTATGCATTGTTTAGCTTTGACATGAATATTAAGAAAATAATTTTCAGTAACCCGGTGACATTATTTGGTATTTAGTATTCACCATAATGTCTCTCAAGAATTACAGCTGAGGAAGAGATCTATAATATAAGACAGGAGGAGAGTCACTTAGACTATTTGAGTCTACTGGTAAGCCTGACTAGAGTATTAAATAGTATTGTGTGTTTAACTGATTGCATTAATATAGATAGACAGCTAGATAGATAGATAGATAGATAGATAAATAGATAGATATGGGAAAATAATAATAACTCATGCAGAATTGTAATTGAAGCATTAGACTACATTGAGTACATTACCACAAGCAAGACTTGTGTGTGTGTGTGTGTGTGTGTGTGTGTGTGTGTGTGTGTGTGTGTGTGTGTGTGTGTGTGTGTGTGTGTGTGTGTGTGTGTGTGTGTATATATATATATATATATATATATATATATATATATATATATATATATATGTTAGTATATATGTTAGTATATAAGTGCAGTATTTCTCTCTTTAAATGATTTTATTAGTATATATAAAGAAGTAGTTGATGGATAATAGTAAGTGAAACTATAGATTGTATTGGGTACATTACTGCTTTCATCCCAAGTCTACAGTTCCAATTAGTTTCAATGAAAAATATGCATACACTTCACATACATTCTGTTTTAATTCAAGAAAGATGAATTAAATAAAAAGAATAAAAATAAAAATGTTTTAAAGTAAAAAAAAATGAATGCTGTATAGCATGATATCAAAATGTGTATTTTCTCTTACCACCACTTTTTTCTCTGTTTTTGTTATTTTAATTATGAATTCCTTTCTCCTTTATTATTTTATTTCTCTTACATTTATTTTTGTTTTGTACAGACTAAAACTGCCTTGGAGTGAGACAGGCATGTACCTCCAAGTTTGAAGAACACTCACCCTCAGCCTGTCCAGGGCTGTCCTCACAAGGTCAGGGTAATGGCACAAGTCTTGCAACCACCCCAGCACATGGCAGCCTGCCACGCCTCACTGAATAGGGGCTTCAGTACTTGGTTGAGGATGTTCTGGAAAGGGTAATTAATAGTTTTAGCCAATCA
The DNA here is from genome assembly GCF_019279795.1 of Protopterus annectens. Classification (NCBI taxonomy): domain Eukaryota; kingdom Metazoa; phylum Chordata; order Ceratodontiformes; family Protopteridae; genus Protopterus; species Protopterus annectens. Next base: position 1,268,357,569 of record NC_056744.1, read on the forward strand.
ACACCTCTCTTCATTGTGTTCACCAGCTGGTAGTGGCCACTGCACCACCACAGGCCCCTACTCCCTTAACATCAGTGCCCTCCACTGCCCTACCATCTGGTAGTGTAAACAGTTGAGGGTCTGTAGTCTGGACTCCTGTTGGTGCTTCTTCATCCCATCTTCCCTTATGCTTTCTGTTACACCCTCTTACTTGTTCCCCACCCAAACTATCCTCTCATATAAAAAATAGATAAAAATAGTAGGGTTTATTCCTCACCAGTAACATTGTGCCCTTTCTCTCCCACCATCCCCAATACAAACCCTCTTGATGTTTTTCTTCTGTGTTTTCCTCTTTGTTGTGTGTCTCCTATTTCAAATTTTTCCATCTCCCCCTTTATATTCTTTAATGAAACCATCACGATATCTATGTAAGGATAGCCCCATAATAAATATATTAAACCTGATTTACTATCATATGAGTGATGAACAAAATAAAAAAACGTACAAAACATTGACAAACATGATGAATCACAGAACACCAATCAAGTCAATATGTCGAATAACATGCTGATAATTTGAAATGGCATAATTCGACATACTGTTCACCCCACACCTGTAAGAACAGTAACTGTAGTTCTGGTTGTTAGCAGTATGAACGTACTGCACAACACTAAACTACATGTTTTTGCAGGGGGGCAATTATATATTCCAACTCCGAGATCGCACTACAGTGGGGAAAAAGGTAAATTTCCTGATCTCCACTGTACCGTAATCTCTAGTTACAAGACTGACCTCATCTGTGCAAATGCACTGTACGTTCACTGAACCGGGACTCACACAACTGAAGGATTGGCAACACAGGTCAACCAGCCATAATTCGACAACCCATGGTTGCTGAACCTTACCTTGCAATTTTAAATGTAAACCATGAAACCCCTTTATATTTTAAATAATAATAAAAGCTACAAAGTCAATTTTTTGCCTTAAGTGTTTTACGCATGATTGTGCATAATCACTTTTACCCATATTATCTGAAAACAGACAATGTAATACAAAGCTTATGCCTTTTATGTAGTACGTTGTATCTATTTATTGCTGGCTTCAGACACTTTACATTTTACTTTGATTTTCCTTATTAAGCTCTAATAATATGTCACCGTGGTGCAGTGGTAGCATTGTCGCCTCACAGCAAGAGGTTCTCCCATTCAATTCTCGGCTGGAGCGCCTTCTGTGTTGAGTCTGTATAGCCTCCCCGCATTCGAAAGACATACATGAATGGGCATGCCTTCATTGAAGGTTGGGCGTCGGGCTGGCACCTCGGCACCATAAAAATCTACTGCTGATCATTAGCGGACCAGAGTTCCGCTGTGGCGACCCCTAACCCGGAAAAGCTGAAAGAAGAAGAACCCTATGCTTACTTATTTGCATATCCAGTAGCAGTGCTTCCTACTAATAATTGCCAGGTTGCTGCAGACTGCTAGACTAGGAATACAACTAACAATTTTGTTTATATATTAAAACAGTATAATGCATCCAGAAACTGAAGTGGTTATGTCTTTTGCTGCAAATTGTTATATCTGAGTTTATTAATTTTTCAATGACTGTTTTGTGAGGTTGAAAACTATGCCGAAAAACAAAACTGATTCTCTTTTGAAACAAAAATCTACTGTAATAAGACACCAATGTTACCTATCTCCATTTAACTCAAGTGACAAATGTGTATCTGCAATACCTCACAAAAAAATAACATCGGTGCATTTGAAAAGCCCTTGTAGTGATGGAGAAGAGTAAAAATATCTGACTTGGAAACATGGTTGGTCCATGGAAGATATACTTTAGAACTTGTCTATGGGCATTAAAATGAGAATAGGAAGCCAAGAAACTGCATTGTTTGTTAGAAAAACTGTATTTGCTCCAGGGATTCAGTATCTTACGGTAGCAATCACAGTGCCTTGAAACTCCAAATTGCTTCATCAACAATATTATCCTTATTCATCATCATCATCATCATCATCATCATCATCATCATCATCATCATCAACCCCTTTATACCCATGTTCTACATGGGGTTGGGGTGTTGTGTTAACTGTTTCCATCTCTCGATTCAATGCCACTCTCAACACTCATGCCTGACTGTTGCAGATCTTTTCTTACACAATCCATCCACCTCTTTGCTGGATGCCCTCATTTCCTCTTAACTTCTTCCTGTCTGCCTCAAATCTACTCCACCGGACTGTCTTCTCCTTTTCTGCACATGTGCCGGCACCACCTTAATCTGTTATCTTTGATCTTTTCTGCAATTGGATCCACCTTGGCTTCTGCTCTTATGTCCTCTTTTCTTCATCTGTCCCACAGTGTGTATCCTACCATCCCACTCCGGTAGTTTATTTCCATCATCTACAGCTTCCTCATCTGCTCTGCCTTTACTGCCCAGGTTTCTGTACCATACGGTAGTACTAGTCACACCACTATTTTCTACACCTTCATTTTCAGTTTCTCTGGATTTCTTCTGTTATATTCTATACCTGACACTCTATGCCAGCTGGCTGGAACCCCTCTGATTCTAGTTTTGACTTCTTCATTAAGACTTCCCCTTTCTTCACCTACCTCTCCCAGATACCTGAAGCTATTAAACTGTTCCACTATCTTCCCTTCTATCTCAATTCTCAGCTTCTTCTGATTTCCCCAATTTGCTGTCATTATCACTGTCTTATCTGTACTTAGTTGCATCCCATGTGCCTTCAGTTTTGCATTCCATTCTCCTATCCTTTGCAGACGTTCTTGCTCAGAGTCTGCCTGTAAGGCCACATTCAGCAACTTTGTTGATCTGTCCCATCCGACCTATTTGCTAATGTAGTTCATCACCAATATGAGAAGCAGTGTACTCAGGGCTAAACCCTGGTGCACACCCAGTCTGACTCAAATCCCTCTGCGAGACTGAACATTGTTCGTACTTGAGTCATCGGGTCTTTGTACATAGCCTGCACTAATTCTACTAATGTTTCTGGGACTTTGAACCACCACAATTTTGAATGATGAGTGGAGCCAGTGAATGCAAGTTATCAGCATAAATCCATCCGCATGCACATCCAAGTCACTGTTCTACATCCTCCCTCTTTAGCTCTGTTCCTTATTTCAGATACATGAACAAGGTTGCTTCAATATATTCTTTAAACACATTCCAGAATTAAACATCATATTAACAGTTCATCATAGCCTGTATGATTTCAGGTCCAGGTAACTGTATATACTTAGGACTGGGATTGCAGACTCTTCCTTCTTGTGATTTTGATTTGAATTATAATCAGGAACTGTCTTTAGTGATTTATTCGGTACTGAAACATTACTTTATATTCCAGAACTGTTTGAATAAGGCTGTCAGTCTTCTTGGAGGTGATTGGTTGGTGATTCAATCAAGCAACTGGAATCAGTAGTACACACAGTCTGTTGTGACTTTGGCTCTGGGACAGGCAAAATGTGTCTACAATTTTTTCTGTAGTCTACTACTTCTAACTGAATTATGTAGGACCTTGGTTCAACACAAATGTCCTTCACAATTCCTACATGATCATGACCTTTTGAAGTCTGCACTCTAACAACTTCACCTTGCAAAAATGGTTGAAGAGGTCTGCTGGTTTTGTCATGGAATAACTTCTGTGAGTGGTGCTGTTTTGATAATTGTGTTTTGACTACCTCATTACTCTTTGAGGTTGGCACTAACAGCTGTTTTCTGATTGGAAGAGCTGTTCGTGTTTGTCTTGACATCAGTCTTTGAGCTGTTGAACCAAGTATCTGGTCACAGGGAATGTTTTAAAGCTTTAGTAAATTAAAGAATACATCAGTTCCATCTGTTTTAGAATTTTCCATTAAATGCTTTGTACTGTGGACTGGTTGTGCGTCAGAGCTGGCAACTTGGTACATAAAAATCTACTGCCAATCATTAGCAGACCGGAGTTCCGCTGTGGCGACCCCTAACCGGGAAAAGCTGAAAGATACAACAACAACTGTGGACTGCTTGTTCAACAAGACGATTAGCTTGTGGGTATTCTGGGCTGCTGGTTACATTAATAAAATCCCAAGATGCAGCAAATTCTTTAAAATATCATATAAAAAAACAAACGAAGCAACAGGCCACGGCTGTAGAAAAATAAAAGCAATTTATTCCACACAAGACAAATTCTATAAAATGTTGACTAGTGAAATGGGCACCATTATCTGAGATAACTCTATGTGGGCTTCCATGGACTGCGAAGTGCCTTTTTAATTTTGTAATTACTGTGCTAGATATCAAACTATGGATTAAGTCAACTTCAAACCATCCAGAGTATATGTGATGCCCCAACACTGGCCCAGTAATCAAGAAGCCTCAATCCTCACCACTGGCAAAAAGTGGGGGATATACACACTGGGACGATGACAAGTGCACACACAGTAAAGTGTAATTTCCCTTAAGAGCACACAGAGATCACAGTCAGTCTGGAGCTGATTCCTCCCTCTTTCACCAGATCCTCAATAAGACTCCTCACTGGCACAGATATAGAGTTGAAATCTCAGCTGAGTAGCTAAACCAAGACCTTCAGCACCATCTCTGTTCAGCCAGTGCTTCGTGTCCCTGCCCAAGTAGCTGACACGCATACACTTTGAGATTTGATTTATATATAAACGCTCACACACACACACACACACACACACACACACACACACACACACACACACACACACACACACACACACACACACCTGGGAAAGGCTGGCACAGGTTTACTAGCTATGCCTCCCTTCTGCCCAGACTATAAGGTAGTTTTCACTGCCAGCAGCCAGCTCCTTATCAGCTACTTTAAGGCCCTTAGCAAAGGGTGTCCAAACCTACTGTGTAATGTTACTATTAATTCAAATGTAAGTCTGACCAAGAGCAAGGCTATTTAGAAGTGGCCTGTACAGTGTCACCAAATAGATATGCAAGTACTCTCAGAACTTAAATATCTCTAGACAGACCAGCCACAACTGAAAGGTTTAAATATATTTAATAATAAATAATAAGAAAGCAAGACAATACTCAGTAAGTAATCCGTTAAATCAGAGTTCAAAATGACAGGAAATATTTAAAACAATATTGCAGGGCAGTCTCAAATAAATAAAGAAAACATCTAAGCTATACTTTACTATATTCCTGTCTGAATCTAAAAGAGTTACCATGCCCTAAAAACTTACTTACAGCAAGGCAAGGCAGAGGTGATGGGTGGATGTTCTTGTTAGGTCTAAGACAAAATACAAAATGCACTCTCTCTATCTCTCTCAGAGAGTTCTTAAATTAATATCTCAAATATTGCTGCTGGGATACATGTAGCATGACATCACTTTTTGTACCTGACTTCAGTTCCTAAGCTAAACCCCCATTGTTAGAAACTACTAGCATTTAACATCTCCCTGTGAAAACACATAAACACATAAACAAGGACCTTCTTAGATCTTTTGTCAAATGGTGGAAGTCATACAATAATTTATATTCCTTCGGATGTAAAGACAATACAAAAAACTTCTAGTTCTAGACATTGTGTCTGCTACTGCACTGAAACTGAGAAATAACATTTTTTGTTTATGGCCCAGCTATAAAGTAACTTAACCTCAACTATTCTTTAGGTTTTGCAAGTTAATCTTCTATGTTCCGGTAGGGTACACTGTGGATACATCTTTGAAGCTCAGTACTGTAAAAACCCTGTTCAACACATACTTTTGTACCAGAAGCTTGATACACGCATAACATACAGTTCTAATATAGTGGTAACACAAGCAGTTGCACCATGCTGGTATTTACAAATGACATATAACTATTTACAAAATTCCAGACAGCTGTGCTGACAGTATCTCCCTCTGTCACACTTCTATATAAATCATATTAATATTCAGAAATGGCATATAATTATTTATAAAATTCGCGATTGCTAGACTGACAGTGTGACAGTATGAATCAACTAATACCAAGTAATGTTGACCATTCCTTTCGAAAATATCTACTGCTACTGTTGACCATGATAAATCAGGGATTGTGTGTAAGTAGGAGATTCTTTTTGCTGATGTGGTTTGTTACTGTTACAAACTGGACATGAAAATGTCTCCCTTTCAATATCTTTAGACATTGAAGTCCAGAACATAATGCCTCTTGCCCTACTTTTAATTAATTCAGTGCCTGGGTGGCCTCTGTGCAGAATTTTTATATAGTCCTTTTGTAATGATTTAGGAACTACTACTTTTGGGTCTTTCATAATGATGCCATCTTCCACCATGAGCTCATCTCTGAATGGGAAATACTGCTGAATTTCAAGTGGCAGACTTGTTTGACATACCAGCCAGCCTTGGTTAATAATATCACTCAGTTTTTGAAGAAATGGGTCTATAGGAGTGTGGTTCTTAACTCATCAAGCCATGATGATGAAATGTGCTTGACTTCCATGACCTTAAAATCAGCTGTTTCATTTTTGTGTTGTTCTGTTGTCTTTCTGGGTGCATGTGACAAGGCATCAGCAAGGTACATGAGTTTATCTTATGTGTAGACAATGCTAAAGCTGTATGTTTGCAGATTTTAACACCTTAGCTATACCTCCTGTTCTGAATGTAATTGATGATGTGTACAAATGTGATCACAGTACACATGTGTTGTAATCTTGGTGTGGCTGTATGTATTGGCTTGTTCAAAATCGTTACTAGTAGCTAGTGATCTGTTTCAATCTGGATTGTCCTTTCATATATATAGTCATTGCATTTGGAGTATGCAAGCACAACAGCAAGAAGTTCTTTTTTGATTTGTTCGTACTGCATATATGTTTGAGTAAGAGTACAGGATGCATATGCAACTGGAATGCCCTTATGAAGGCATGCTGCACAAAGTCTATACTGAGAGGCATCACAAGTAAATGTCCCAGGCTTATGGACATCATAGTATCTCAGTGTGGGTGGACTGGCAATTCCTTTTTTTAAAGTATCAAATACCTCTTCGTGCTGTTCAAACCAAGACCGTTTTATATCCTCACATGTCAGCTCACACAATGGTGTAGAAAGCTCACTAAAGTTTGGGATGAATCTTCCTAAATAATTAATCATACTCAGGAAATGCTGTAAAGGTGTAATATTCTCTGGAACTGGCATTTCATTGATATCCGTTATCTTTGACAGATTTAGTTGCAACCCTGAACATGGGACCAACATAGTTGACTAAGGTTTGTACTAGGCTAATTGCCCTTGTGGGCCATTTTAAGCCTAGTCAATTACCCCATGTGAGAATCAAACCCTGCACCTTGTGTTTGTAAAGTGAATACCTTAACCATTATGCCAACCTCCCACCTTCTTTCAGTTTAAATTTACATTTTAAAGGATTTAACTTGAGGTTGACCTCATATGCACAGTCTAGAACTTTCCTGAGATTTCTGTTTTGTTCCTTTTCGCTATTGCCTCCAACAATAATGTCATCCACTATAATGGAACAAGGATATCCATCAAATATCTGTTCCATGGCTGTTGGAATACCTCACTGGTGGAAGTGATCCCAACAAACATCCTCAAAAACATGAATCTCCCAAATGGTGTGCTGAATGTTGTTAATAAGGAAGATCCTTAATCCAGCAAGATTTGCCAAAAGGAGTTCTTGGCACCTACAACTGAGAAAACAGTCAAAATTGTCATTAGTGCTGCTACTTCCTCTACTGTGCACATTGGATGATGAGGACATTTAAGAGCTTTATTCAAGTATCTAGGATCATACATATTGGAATGTCATTTGAGCTTTTCTTGTGGGCTGTAACCATAGATGATACCCATTCAGTATGCTCTGACACAGGAGTAAGAACACCTAAATTCACCATAATGTCTAATTCTAATTACTTTACTTTGCATTGCTACCAGAATCTTATGTGCAGGTCTAACAACTGGGTTTATTTCGTGGTTCAGCTTCATGTAATATGTAACTGGAAGCTTACCAATTTCATCTTTGAAGATGTCAGCATATTCTTTAAAGATATGCTGTGAAAAACTGTCATTTTTGTTTGTATTTAGATGGTGAACTTCTTTATTGAGCAAAATCATTCCCATTCTTAGGCTGTGTACTAGGTCTAGTAAATGACTGCACATCTCTTCTGACTACATAGAATTGCAAATCATAGCTGTTACCTGCAGAATGGCAAGACAGATCTACAGTGCCATCTGTCTGAATTTCTTCACCACCGTAAGCAACTAGTTTTGTGCTCCTTGTTGAGTCAAGGTTCTCTCCAGCTTTTACTTTTGTGTAAGCTTTTGTTGACATGACATTACATTTGGATCCAGTGTCTACTTTAAGCTCTACCGGTTTCCCATTAATTTGTAGAATGGAAAATATTTCATTCTTTGCTGACAAGTGTGAATTCACTGTGTCAACTGTTTTGCCGACCACAGAAATACCATCAACATAAAAGGTTTCATCGCTTTCGCCAAGGTCTGGTACAGTCTCAGTTTGATCCACTTACTGCTTTGGATAAAATTGATCATGAGCCTGTGTTGATTTGCAGAACTTTTGAAAAGATTCCACTATTTTTGCATTTGTGGCACTGCTGACCAAAGGCCAAGCACTTTTCTCATTTAGGTTCATGACTGCATCCACAATTAACAATTAATAATGGGAGGTGGTGTGGCACAGCTCCTCAGTTTACATTTATGATGCTGTATTGTCTTAGTTTTTTGTTGCACACTGTTGAAATTTGCAGCAGCAGATACAGCAAGCATACTACTATGTATTTCTATGATTTCTTGTATTTGGCAAATTTCAATAGCTTAATTCACTTCATGTAGTAGAATTTTCCTCACTGTATCACTATTAATGCCACATACAAGGTGGTCCTTTATTAAATCATTTTATAGATCCCTAAATCTGCATGTCTTTGCCTTATTTCTTAAGTCAGTAGCATATGTTTCAATAGTTTCTCCAGGCTTTTGATTTCTTATATTGAATGTATGTCTCTCCATCATTATGTTCATCTGAGTGTTACACAGTTCTTGGAATTTATACTTTAAGCATTCCAGATCTTCAGGGCCATCATCCCCTCAATTTGAAAATATCATACATCATCCCACACTTCAAAGGGCTCTCTCTCGGAAACGAACAACTATAGACCTACCTATATATTGTCTCCTATAAAAAAAATAATGGAAAGGTGTGCAACTCCTACACTACCCTCACCCTCACCCTAACTTTCTCTTTTGTCTAAAACAACACATGGGTTTGGGTTTCTCATTTACTACCTTTGCCCTTTGATTCTTCCTTTGTTGATTCAAAAATAACAACAACTTTGTTCCATGTACAGAATTAAGAACTTTCTAACTCCTTATACCACTAACTATAGCATCACATCACACCTCCTCTCCCCTACTGTATGCCTCCTCGTCCTATCCCATCTCAGCTTGAGCAATGACATGGCAGTTTTATCTCTCTCCTGTATAAACAGCAGGTGCATATACAAAAGACAGGGAAAACAGGTGCTGATTTTGTGGGAACATGGGTGAAATTCTTGGCAAGGCTTATAAGGGCCACCAGGCCAATAGCCTAGTATCGTTCTATGAACCTATGAACCTGTAAGAACATTCTCACTTGATAGCCTCAGAGCCTGCCAAACTGAGAAATATAAATGCTTGTGTGCATGTGTCTTTGTCTGAATGTGCAGCTGCTATGAAAATATCATATTCTTGTGAAAACATGCCAATTCTCTGTGACACTGACATCAAACACCAGCAGTTTGGATCTATGAAATCCTTCTGCCATGCTGTCAATGAATATTCAATTGCTTTTGCACTTCAGTCACTTGTTACACTTTGATTAGGCTTAGTTACTGATGGCTTCTGACATCATGTTGAATGACGAGTGAAGCTACTGAATGCAAGTCATTAGCGGTTCATTGTACACCACCATAAATCCATCTGCATGCATATCCAAGGCTTACCTAGTACTGCCCCCCGCATACTGCATTAACTACAGTGGCTGCAAGGTACAAAACAATGGAACATACTCACTGTTTTACAAGCAGTACTGCCCAGATCAGCTCTCTTGGGACCTTGTCATATGCTTTCTCCAAGTCTAGGAATGCCCAGTTAGACTCTTTCCTCATCTGTAGCTTCTTCTCAACAATCTATCTCACTGCAAACACTGGGTCAGTTATGCTGCATCCTTATCTAAATCCGAACTGCGTATCTCACATATTACTTTCTACTACTCTGTGTATCCATTTATCATCACCCTCTCCAAAACTTTCGTACAATGTGACAGGAGTTTTATACCTTTGTACTGGCCACAGTTGTGGATGTCCCCTTTGTTCTTGAACACTGGCACTAGTATGCTTATTCACCAGTTACCTGGGATATGCCTTTCATTCCACACTGCTATGAGTACCCTTAGGCACCATTTCTTCCCTATCTCACCCATCCTCTTTATCATATCAGCTGTGACCTCATCTGAGCCATTTGTTTTCCCTGACTTAATTTTCTTTACTGTTATTCTTACTTCTTCTAGGGTGGGATCCTCTTAGTCTCTCATCATAGGCTGTGTTTGGGGCAAGCTTCTGTGGGGCTTTCTTCATTCAGAAGCTGTTGGACGTACTCCTACCATCTGGCTTTGATGTCCTTGGAATGGTAAGCAGGTTGTTGCTGGCAACCTTTATGAAGAGTATTTGACTATCTTCTTTTTATCTTTCTGTCTTTGCCTTACAACCTGATATAGTGTCTTTGTGCCACCTACTGATTCACATTCCAGAAGCTGGTAGGGTGCCTCCGATGCCCTATTCTTATCATCCTTATGGAGTTATCATAATGCTCTTATATGCAGCTAGCTGCATTGTTTGGAGTTATGATTTCTAAGTAATACAGCATCACTTGTCAGCTTTGTGGGATGTTAAGAGTTACAATAGCATGTGCAGTTGAACAGAACCTGAATAATGCATGAAAGTATGTTTCCCAATATCCTGCCTGTGGGCTTTACTTAAGTGAGTGCTTATTGTTAAAGTCTTAGCTTTCAGATACCATTTCCTACTGGATTACTTTGTATTAACTATTTCGCCCCTATTGTGGGGTGATTGATTTATATAATTCTGGAAGGTCATAGACGTCACTTTGGCTTACTCTGAAGTGCTGTTATTAATAACTGACAAACCTTCACCCAGGGGTGGGGAAAATATCACTTCAATGCAGTATCACTCTAAAGTCCATCAGACTATTCCCAAACTCAGTTTGACAGTCGCCAAACCAGATACCTTGCCTCTGTACCATTACTAATGTTGACTATAAATTATTCATGAAAATATCCACTGCTAAGTAAAAATATTCAAGTCTCAACTAATCCATTAAATTACAGGGTTTTATAACATAGACAAAAATGAGATAACATGAAAAGGCCAAACTGATTAACAGAAATAACATCAGATTCTGAGGATTGGAAGCTTCTACTCAGCTTTGATAGCAGAAGGGCACTTGCTAAATTAAGAAAGCAATAATTTTTCTGCAGTCAGCATGAGGATTTGTTTTCAGTGAGAATGTATAGAACTTCTGTTTGGTAGATACATCTTCCACTGCTGGAAAGTTAAGAACATGCATTTGTAAGAGTTTCAGTTTAAGAAGGTTAAAACAATGGTATCCCATGCCCCACTCACCATTTGTCATTACTATAAAACCATCGGCATATTATATTATAAGTACTACTAGTATAGAAAGCTTTAACACTTCATTAAATTCTATTAATAAAATATCGGATTGAATTATATATTGACTTATATCAAGTATTTTGAAGATTCTGTTATAAAATAATTTGATTTTCTTCTGTCATTTTCCGTCATATCTTGTTACAATTCAATACCTTCAACATCATCATACATTGCCTTTATGCTTAGTCAATATAATGCCATTCAATGCATTTTACTGGTGCCTAACTTTCTTCCTGTATCTTGAGACTTACATCGCTGAAAAAGCCACTTAAATCCAACACTCAAGACACAATAATTTACATCATATAGCAAACTTAAAAATGTTCACATATTATTACACCATCCTACTCCAGAATAATTTGTGTTCTCTAAATAATATTATATCTACCTCCAACTAAATTAATACAACAGTATTGCAAACTATTACTGACATTTGTATAGCACCAACGAAAGCAGAGAATCGCTTATCAAAAACACACAGTTTAATAAAATGGAGGTCTTATTTTTGTGGCATTTCATCGAACACTCAGGCAGCACTACAGAAATCCATGTTTTACTGTACTGTAAACTCGGTCAGCCATAAACCCTTAACATGTGCCTTGACCTCTGAGAAGTAAATGCAAAAGAAGAGCGGCTGAAGGAATGAACCTTGGGGTACAACACTAGTGACAAGTCTTTTGGTGGGGATACAGTCACCCACCCTAATTTCATTTTTTGAGGTGGTTTACTATCCAATGAGTTATATAGCAGCATGTTTGTCTAAGAATGTGGTTTTAGAATAAACAGATAACATAAAAGTATTGCTGCTCAGTGCTAGGAAGCTTAAAAAACATTCCTTACAAGCACTCCTTACCCTGGAAAACATTGATATATGCATTATCACAGTGACTCAGTTCAAGGCCAGTCAGAGCACTTCATCAGTGCATGGTTTAAGAAGATGCACTGGAATGTAAAAGTTGCTTGTAGGCTGCTAGAAGTATGACATGCCACAGGTCAAAGTTTTTAATGATTTTAACTGTCAAGGAGAAAAAGGTTAAATGTACCGATTTACATTTAGTTTTTCTCTTTTAATTTCTCCATATCTTTTGGGCTTCTAATACTATGATGGGAATGGACCCCATTCCTAAGTCAAAGTATGATTAAAGTTCATGAAATTAATATTGTTTCAGTCTTTGATGTCAGCCAAAAGTGCTCTTCACAGCACCCACAATGTGCCCAGTAATAACTCCTTTCATATGGAGTTACATGGATTGGTAGCATATCTAAACAGGGGCGGCTTCAGCATCCGGGCTGGGACTGCAGCCCCCCCCAAAAAAAAATGAAAAAAAAAAAAAAAAAATATTTTTAAATTTGCGCATGACTCCCGGCGATGCAGTCGTCGTCTACCGCCGGGTCTGGCGCAAAGCATGATCCGGCAGGACCGGATAGGGACACAAGGGAGACACTTTTTGCGCCTGTGCACTGCTGAAACACATGCTGGAAGGAAATATATCGGCGTCGGACTGCAACAGCAGCAGTCAGAACACGGGAGCTTTTCTGATGATCTCTCGGGAAGGAGCTTTGTTGCTGGGATCTCAGGGGGTCTTGTGGGAGGATTGTATGCAGGATATGGTATGAACAGACAGGTAAGGGTTGCATTATTTCTTCCTAAACTTCATGTTCTTCAGAATACATAGTAGCACAACCTTTTTTTTAGCAATTTTCTAAGTTTATAAGATGAATATTTTTTTTTTGTAACTGAATTCACTGAATATGGACTTTTAATGCTAAGTTTTCATTGTGAGACTGCATTGCAGCAAACTCAGACAGGCCCAGCTGAACTATACCTCCCAACTGTCCAGATTTTCAAAGATTTTGATTTTGACTATCTAAATATGATTGTAGATTCTTTTTTATAAGATCTGTTGCTCCTACTACTATTGGAACTATTTGGGTATCTTTATTCCACATTGCTCTCCTTTCTGCTTACAAAACCTGATATTTTATGACTTTGTGTCTCTCTGTACGCAAGTCACTGAAGTCAATGGGTGTAGTGATTTCAATGATCAATGGTACTTTTGTCTTTTTTTATGGACTACATCTGGTTTTCCTGCAACTATTTTTTGAACTGTTGGTAATGGATGATCCCATCTAATATAAACTTTATCATTTTCTATGATGCTTTGTAGCTTATTTTTCCAGTGCTTTTCAACTACTTCTTCTTCTTCTTTCAGCTTTTCCCAGTTAGGGGTCGCTACAGCGGATCACCTGTCTGCTATTGATTGGCAGTGGAGTTTTTTTTTTACGGTGTCGAGTTGCCAGCCCGGCACCCAACCTTCCACGGAAGGTACACACATGCATGCACTCACACCTAGGGCCAATTTAGAGTATCCAATCCACCTACAGCATGTCTTTGGGATGTGGGAGGAAACCGGATCACCCGGAGGAAACCCATGTGACTGCAGGGAGGACATGCAGACTCTGCACAGAAGGCACCCCAGCCGAGGATCAAACTGGAGAACCTCTTGCTGTGAGTTGGTAATGCTAACCACTGCACAACTGTGGCCACCCTCAGTGCTTTTCAACTAATACAATACCATAATGTTTGCACAATCCCCAATGCAGCCGTCTTGCCACATTATTATACCTTTCAGTATAAAGTCCTTCTGCCATTAGTATATCACAACCAGCAACAAGCTGTGCAACGGTTTCTAATTCTGTTTTACAAACCCTACATTTGTCTGTTTCTCCCACTTGTTCAATGGACGCTGTAAACCAACATGCACGTAGTCCAGTATCTTAGGCTGCTAATATTAACCTTTAGTTTCTATATGGATTAGTTTAGATTGATTATCGAAATTGCTATACCCAGTGACTACACTGTCTTATGTACAGAGAGACACAAAGTCATAAAATACCAGGATTTTCCTCAATGCAACAGTCTTGCCACATTATTATGCCTTTCTGTATACAGTCTTTCTGCCATTAGTGTATCACAACCAGCAACAAGATGTGCAACTGTTTCCAATTCTCCTTTACAAAACCTACATTTGTCTGTTTATCCCATATGTTCAATGGACTTTGCAAACTAACGTGTATGAAGTCCACTGTCTTGGGCTGCAATATTAACCTTTCATCTTTTGATTTAAATTCACCTCTTCTTAACCATTCCTGCATTCAGTCCTGATTAACATGCAGTTGTTCCAAGGGTTTTCTGTACTTGCAACTGTATTTTTGCATTTTTCACATTTCTTGCCTTCTCATCTGATCCTTCAACTTATAATATTTCTTCTGTATTTTGTCATATCCAGTTGCCTGATTATTATCTATTTGTGGTTTGATTTCTATTCCCGCTTGACACCCATATGCTTCTGCTAAACTAAGCAGGGAAGTCATCTTAGACTTATTCTCCTCATGTTTGAAAACTTTCATTACATTTGGGTCTTGTGACTGGGAGAATCTATCAATAATACCTGAGAATGGGATGGTGTTGATTACTTCTGTAAGGTGTAGATATGCAGTGTGTACTGATGTGCCTCATCCTTTGTTTCTTGATCAAGTCAACCATATTAAGTAGACATGATCTGCCCTTGCCAAATCCAAAATGTCTACGGTCAAGAGTGGAGATTTCCCATGTCCTTATTTATTAATTCCATGATAACCTTCTCCACAGCCTTTATGGATGAGACTGGTTGGGCTTATGGGTCTATAATTACAAGGATCTATTGACTCCCCATCGTTGTGCAAGGGGATGACTGCTGCTGACCTCCATTCATTCAGCATGAAGCCTGTTTGGAGACTGATAGGAAGTCTGATGAGTCATGTTTCAGGCTCACTAGTAGGCAGTCCAGTGTGCTATATCTGGCTCCATATAAGTAATAATTTTGGCCTTGGATAGCACCTTCAGGATCTCTTTGTAGATTTGAAGAGGAATGTAGATGCAGGCATATAATCTGGGAATATAGTGGGGAGGGGGTGAAGCTTGACCTAAATGTGTTTAGTAGCAGATTAGATATGCCCTCTGGATCCGGGTATTTGACATTCTTTACTATTAACACTGCACAGTGCCAAGTATTGTTTTGGAGATTTATAACACAGGAAAATAAGGCTTTGTGGTTATCTTTTGCTTGAGTGGTGATTATTACCTAATATCTGGCTTTAGTTAATCTGATCTGGGTCTGAAGCTCTTCAGTGTGTTTACAAGAGTGTTACTGGCATCTTGAGAGTTGAATTTATTTTTGCATACAATGATTTTTTTTTTCTTTTATTATAGAGCTAGTTTATATTACTGTTTCACCAAAGGATTTTATTTTGAAATTTAGCATTGTATATACATCTGAGGGAGACAAAGTGATCTATGCAGCTTTTTACATGAGCATATAATTTGGCAGTAAAGGATGCCCTATAAGCAGTAGAGTCATCAAGATGACTCCGTTTTAAATTTAGCCAGGTCAGCACTCAGTTTTAGTAGCCTGGCCTTGGCATAATTTGTGAATAGTGAAGTATTCAATTTAATCTGTGAATAGTGAAGTATTCAATTTAATCTGTGAATAGTGAAGTATTCAGTTTAATCTGTGAATAATGAAGTATTCGATTTTAAGATGTATACGACTGATTTGAGATGGATTTGACAATGGAGGAAGTTACAATAGGTGAGGAGCAAACCTGCCTCATATTGGTAAGGGCCAAGACAAGGACCAGGATTTTATCACCCCAGATGGGATGAACACTAACTGGTCCAATGTGTTTGTATTGATGAAGTCTTGAAAACTCTGGGATTAAATGTCTGAGTATGTATAACCTACCAGTCAATGTAGGTATAGTTGAAGTCTCCTAGTAGAATGGTGTTTGGCTTTAAACATACAGACTTCACAGTGGTAAGGTAAGATATATGGGCTGAGGAGGACATAGTGGGTGTCCTATAGTTAACTATGATATGCTAAAAGGTTTTGCTAATACTAAGTTGGACATGGCAATGTCCCAGGTCATTATCTTGTCTAACAAGTCTGGAAGTGAAAACTTGTTTTAAGAATATGGAGATACCACTGCATTTAGTGGCTTCATCTAATGCAGTGGGCCCAAACATGTGGTAGACCCTGAAAACTTGCACTGATGGAGTGCTGTCACTGATCATGAACTGGGTCTGTCTGACAACACATATATCAATGTTTTCTAGGGTAGGGATTGCTTGTAGGGAATGGTTTTAAGGATCCAAGCACTGAGCAGCAATACCTTTATGCTATCTGGATTCTGTTTTGTTATGTTGACAGCTTATGAAGAATGATGTTGCCAAGAAAGGTGCTATATGGATGGAAAAACATTAGCCAATAAACAAAAGCCTTGAAGGGCTAGAAATAGTTAGGACTGCCCTCCATCTCCTCCCAAGATGATATATATTATACTCCCTTAGAATGACATTTGAAGCTAAGTCAGTTATTGAACTCAGTAATCTTTTGTTTGCATTGTGGCATCATTCTTGATACTGGTAGAATGCTGCTTAAAGCTAGGTTCCTACCAGGCACATATTTGGAGATCTTCATCATGTCTGTCTTGTATTGTCCAGGAAGATACATCTCAAGTCATTAATACCCACATGTACTAAGGAAGGACGTGAGTGCTTGTGTGATTACTGACACTTACTTGATAGACAACTGACAACGCCTGGTGAGTGGTACATCAGGGTGTCTCACTATTTAGTCACTTATGACTAGTATATTAGAATTTGTCGAAGTTTGCCTTATGGGCTTTTGAACTGAGTCAGTATAACTCTTAAATGTATGTTTTATGATGTGTACTGTCTGTGTTGTCTGTTTATCAAGGTACGCATTTCTTGCATGGCATTTATGATACCTTTGTGGTTTATGTACGTTACTTTTAAGATCCATGGTATACGTAGGTCTATGTGTATGGTCTGTGTGGTGTGTGATTGGTTTAGAGAGGTGTTGTGTGGTACTGACAGCTTGCATGTTATTTCCTATGGCTTCATATAAGAGCTTTGCCTTCAGTATCATTATATAACTACTTCTTTTATACACTGTGTTACTTTGTTTATGTAATAGATGGTTGCCAGTAAACATAAAACAATTCTCCAATCTAGCCGCAACAGAAACAGTTAGAAAGTGTGAATCCATGGCACCAGATGATTACTAATTGAGCTGAAGAAGTAGTAGCATCTGTAAGATTTGGAGGTAATTACTACAGGTACTGTCTGTATAGTAGTGGATATAGTGTGAATCTCAACAGATCTGTGCTGCCACACAACTTGGAATCACTGATATTTTGTTCCTTCTCTCAAAAGAATCAAAAGGGTTGTAGTTGATTACTGGAGATGCTATATGTTTGATGGTGGAGATAGTGCTTGTCTCAGTGTAGGTGCGCACAGCCAGGAATCAATGATCCTGTGCTCCCATTCTCACCACAAGCAAAAGAGTAGCACTAATGCCAAGCTACTTTCTGAGAAATAGTATTAACCCAGATGTTGCCTGTTTCAATACTCTTGCTATAATCTTCTCCTGGTAAATATCCTGGAGAGAACCTGCAGCACCTGGATGCAACAGAAAGCCTGGCTGCAGAAAGTCGCTGGAGAGTTTCTCACCAAAACTGGAACCAGACCACTCTGAGGAGTCCCATACACACTGTCCAATCAAAGACCAGCAAGAATCAATGCCCCTTCATTTTCCTTGACTGATCAGGATTAAAGCTGTAACATTCATCCCAAGCTGGCTCCTAAGAAGTAATTTTCAGGCTTTGCCATGACTGGGAATCTCTAAGAAGGATAGGAAACGATGTCTTTCTGCTCCTTCTTTCACCATGAGCAAAACAGAAGCAGTGATTCCAAGAATATTCCTAAGAAGCAGTTACTATGCTCTTCAGTGACTGGCTGTCTAGTCACAATGTTACAGATGTTTCAGATTTTGTAAGTAAGATGCAAATAAGGGATTAACAGATTTAATATTATGGTGTGCACTAAGGGACTGGGATGAAATGAAATAGAAGCTAAGTTAAGCTGCAAGGGTCTAAGGGGAGGGACTCCAAAGTTTGGTCTTTCATTGCCTAGTAGAATAAATACATGAAATAAGATTGGGAAGAGTTTCCCAATTCAGATTTACAGTAACGGCTGGCAGCTCATAACCCATCAGTCCTTCCACATACCAGCAGTAGTATCACAGCACTTGCAACTAAATAAGAATGCAGCTAAATCCATTCACAATCTCTTCTCCCATTTCTACACATGGGGTTGCAATGTCACTTCAGCAGTGATTATTATCTAGAGCCAAGGTTCACAACACCAGGTGGCTAGCCCTGTCACACCTCTTCTTCCACAGCACACACTCATATGCACACTCACACTTATGGTCAATTTATAGCGTCTAATCCACCTACTGCACATCTTTGAAATGTGGGAGGAAACTGGAACATCTGGTGGAAAGCCAGGTGAACATAGTAAGGACATGTAGACTCCACACAAAAGACACCCCCAGCCAAGTATGAAACTGGAGAACCTCTTGATGTGAGACAACAATGCTATCTGCTGCACATTTGGGTCTTTCTGCAGCTAAAAACCATAAATTTTATATATATATATATATATATATATATATATATATATATATATATATATATATAAACCTCTTAGTTCCTCCCATTAATAAATATATTTAATTCCTTTTTCAATTAGTGAATGGAAAACAAACTTTTAATACTCCAAGAAAAAAAAAAACATAAAACAAAATAAAAAAAAAAATTGTAATATAAGAGCAAAAATAAAAGTATTCTATACCTTACATGAAGAAATCCAATAAAAAATCCTTTGCAGTCAAACAGTATTTCTCACACCCCCAACAAACACTTTATATCAAAACTGCAACTACATTTTCTGTCTAAAAATCTAAAAGGCACACTCAGGATTACTATTCATTAATATGAGCTTTAGAAGCACATGCAGCAAAATACAATGATAAGGAATATTAGTTATTATACAATGACCCCCTCCATTAATATTCAAAAATGTGCAAGCTGATTGGTCAGTGTGCACGTTGTAAATCAGAGTTATAGTAATGGAAAAAGGTCCGGTCGCCTGGACTTTTTCCACTACTATAACTCTTTTTTTACAGCAATGGAGAACGCAAGATCTCCATTGCTTCACACTGTCTCGCTATGTTAAACGAGTTTAACATAGCGAGACAGCTTTAAAAAAAGCAGCGGAGATTCTCCGTTGCTTTTTTTAAAGCTGTCTCGCTATGTTAAACTCCTTTAACATAGTCAAATAGTTTGTAGAAAGCAACGGAGATCTTGCTTTCTCCGTTGCTTTTTTCAAAACTGTCTCGCTATGTTAAATGGGTTTAACATAGCGAGAGCTTTAAAAAAAGCAACGGAGATTCTCTGTTGCTTTTTATAAAGCTGTCTTGCTATTTAAACCCATTTAACATAGCGAAACAGTTTGTAAAAAGCAACGGAGACCTTGCTTTCTCCATTGCTTTTGCCCAAAGCTGTGAAGTACTGCGTAGGCATACGCATGCAAAGTACATCAGAACTGCCGCAGAATACCAGACAGCTGCGGAAGGGCAGCAAGGAGGCATTATACAATGCCATTATTTAAGAAAAGTAATTATTTTTTTTTCTTAAATAATGTCATTGTATAATAGCAATAACCCACTTCTGGGTGTGGGTAATGCTGGATTTACTCATGGTTGGCTTTGTTTGGCCACTCAGGCTTCACCCTCATGACCAAACCACACCAACCGTGGGTAAATCCAGCATTACCCAAACTCAGACATGGGTTATTGCTATATTATATAAACTTGGGTAAAAACTGATATAAAAGGCAAAGTAGTTCTATCACTAGGCTAAAACATCCTAAAAATGTATAAAAAAAGCATAAAGGCTGGTAGGGTAGCCATTTTTATAGTAACACCTCCAAATGACTACCCATCCAAACACCATTCCCAAATTTAGCAATGCAGAAGTGCGCACCTCTCAGCTAAACATAAACAGTATTAAAAAAAAAAAGCATTTGCTTGACAGCCCTAAACCCT
The DNA here is from genome assembly GCF_019279795.1 of Protopterus annectens. Taxonomy (NCBI): domain Eukaryota; kingdom Metazoa; phylum Chordata; order Ceratodontiformes; family Protopteridae; genus Protopterus; species Protopterus annectens. The sequence continues at coordinate 1,268,378,270 of NC_056744.1, forward strand.
AAACATACCCCTGGGCCAAAGAAATCTTATGTTCGATACTAACATAAGCCATGAAACAATCATACTAGGAGAATTCAACACTGACTGACAAACAATATGGTTCAATGCCTCCACTTACACAATGAACTCATTTAATTTCACTCAACTTGTCTATACCCCAGCTAAGATTAACTAAAATACCAACACTAAAAAATGGCTCTAGTGGAAGCAGTCTCAGAATTTAACAAATTATTTCTAAAGATACTAAATGAACTGTCTTTCACCAGAACAAAAAGGATAAAATCTAGCCATGCTCCTTGGATAAAAAAAGAAACCAAACACCTTATGCACAACAGGAACAAAGCTTGGAAACAAAGGTCACAAAACAAATCTCTAAGAAACTGACCAAACTTCAGACATTTCAGAAAGCTCAGTATTAATCTGCAGGAAAAAACACTAGCATAACCCATATCTCTTCTGTGCATCTTCTTCATCCTTGTCAAACAGCCATACTGACACCATCAACTAATAAAAAAACAGTAACATTGCCACCCATTTGGAGACAGAAGTTGAAGAAAATAAGAGGCAGAGATAGCACAAGACGGAGCTTCTAACCCTTTGATAGTATCATGGAGGTAATGTGGAATGGAATGACCGAACCCCAGAAGTAATAAAGGTCAGTAAATTTTTTCCTCAGTACAGGGAGGGAGATTACTTTGATAGTTGTTTTTATATATTTGAGAGGGTATGTAAACCATATAATGCTGAACAAGGGCTCCTGGTACAGTTCCTGAATCCCTTACTCCATGGTAGAGCTGTTAACTTATTCAATCCAGTGAAGCTCAGAAAGTTTGCACTGTAACTTCCAAAGGGCAGAGGCTAAGCCTTTTGAAAGAATCAAATTATGCCTTCATTTTTCAAACAAATGTTCATATCTTTGGAGCCATGGGGGTTATGAAAGAAGTATAAATGGCAAACTCTTCAACACAAACATTTTTTATAGTGGTACTATTCCTTAGGTGCTAGGTCTTGAACTGAATTTTATAAGTCACAGTAATCACAGTAACTATTACATTTGTAATATTTTGTAAACAACTTACAATAGCTCAGCAACCACTCAAGTCACACACATACTATCAACAGCATTTTATGAATTTAGTTGAGATAGTTGAGCACTTTCATATGATGCTAAGGAATTCTGTTTATGTTACTTGGTTGTTGAGATATTTAGAAAAATGTGAACATTATCCCCAGGATTTAATAAAATCTGTGTTGGCACCATGAAGTGCCTGCCTGGAATGTATCCATGTACATGGCCATGCCCCCCCCCCATTGGCAACACGCCATGAGTATTAATGATGGTGCACTGCTGAGGGAGAGCATAGGGACAGGGATATTGAATCTGTGTAGGGAGCAGTGCAGAGGCTACCCATGGTTGTGGATGCAAACAGGGTGAGGCCCCCTGTACTGCTCCCCACTACTGTTGAAATGTTCTGAACTGGTACAATTGTGCAAAAAATTATTTTAAATGTTTTTTCAGTTTTTGTATGTTTATGTGGTATGGTGCTGAGCCCAGCAATGCCAAGCTCTGCTCACATAAAGACAGCTGACAGCTGACAGACATCTAAAAATAGAAACGAGATATCATTATCATAATTACAGATTTTTCTTATTTTAATTTGTTTCTGTTTTTTTTTTAATTCCTTTTTGCATAGTGTGGTCCTGAGCACCACAGAGCCAAGCAGCACTCATACATACATAGCCAACAGTTGCTAGACATCTATAAATAGAAACTGGATGTAATTAATTATGTATGTCTGAGTCTACTTAAGTACGTTTGCACAGCACGCTGTGGTGCTTAACAATGCTAACAGGTAGCCCAGTAGTATATGTGAAGGTATACTAGGTTTCATAATATCCAAGTAGCTGAATAGGTAGAGATGCACCCTAATACTTAGTAGGTCCTGGTTTCGACTCCATAGCAGTGATAAGATGTCTGTAATTTCATTTATTATATATGTTTAATTTAAAAAACAAATTTGTGAAATATGGTGCTGCTGCACTGTGCTGAACACTGCTTAAACATGGTAACAGCTAATTTTGTTTGCATGGTGATAAGCTTAGCTAAAACCTTGGTTGTGTGAGTTTTCACACTCCTTAGCTGTGCTTAGCTGCTTTGCACAATGATAAACAATGCAGCACACAATGTTGCTCAATAACATGTAAGGGCAAGAAAACAGCCTATATTAGGTGCAATAGGCAGGAGTTCTGCAACAGTGTTTGGAGTCTGATCAGCTGGTGCTATATGGCAGGTGGTGCTGATGAAGTTGTGCACTTTCAGGCTCAGAGATTGGGTGTTCAGGAGTCCAGGGTCTTTGTTGGGCTCCTGGTAATTATATGGCAGGCAGTGCTGATGAAGGTGTGCACTTTTGGGCTCAGAGATTGGGTGTTCAGGAGTCCAGGGTCTTTGATGGAATCCTGGTAAAAAATCATGAACCCAGGCTGCTGCAGGGCAGTTTCCAGGGCTCAGAGTGTAAGGCAGAGGCCTGGAATTGGTTGGCCAGGGTACTCACCAGTGTTACTGGTATCTCCTGCACAGGTAAGCAGTGTTGTCACCATTATGATGACCTGAAGAGGAGAAAGAGTGGAACCTTGGATACCTGGGTCCAAGAAGCCAGAGCTGAAAATGGCCCACAAATATGCAAGTGTGTTTTTCACTGTTTTATCAATATGCAAGTTGAATGTCTCCAAAACTGGTATGCATAGTGGTGTGCTTCTCTCCCAAGAGCTGAAGCTGATAGGGCTTGCAATATCGAGTCCCATGTCAGGCACCTGGCTAGGTTGTGTTGTGAGTGTGGTATGTACAGATTTATTATGCTAACTGTAATGCAATTAGCAAGAAAGAGTAAAGCATTGACTTGAGGATATGCAGCAGTCCCATTAACATGGAGTCTGAGATTGCTTTGTATGCCAGACAGAGGTCACCTCTGAAGAGTCTGTATGAAACTGATTAGAGGGACAGGGCTTTTAGCCTATATGTCTAGAGTATATGTTTGAGGGCCTGGATTCTCCTGTTGAGGAACCTCTGTGGTCTCACCAGCTGCTGCATGTGCTCTGTAAGGTACATGCCGAAGGGGGCATTGTACTCAATAATTGGCCTTACATGGGAAGAATACAGGGATGTTATGACCTCTTTGTCCCTGGATGACATACCCTTACTTATGAGGTCGGCCATGTAGAAAGCTTTCTGTACAATGGAAGAAACATGGTGGTCAAAAGTCAGGTTGCTATCAACCTAGGTGCCCAAATCCCTCACTACTGATTGTGTACATAGGATGTTGTTATTAATGTGATAATATGTGGGGACATCACTCTCCCCAAAGGGGATAATGATGCATTTTTTCCCATTCAGCTTGAGGCCGTGTTTCTAGCACAAGTCATTTGTTTGGGTGAGACCCTCTTGGAGGATGTCCACATCACTGGGGGAATTGATGACTGCACCCAACTTGCAGTCATCTGCAAACTGGGTCAGCCATAGCCCACTGGTTTTGGCCTGTACCTCAGAGAAGTATATCTTGAATAACAGGCCCCAAGACCAAACCTTTACCCATACTGGAGTATGCCACTCATTACGGGTCTACTGCTTGAGGTGGCTTCCTCTATTTTGATTAGATGGGTTCTATCAATGAGCCAGTTTGCTACCCATCTGGTAACATATGGATTGATGTCTAGCTGAGAGAGCTTATCTACTATGCCTGAATGGGGAATAGTGCTGAAGGCTTTGGCCAGGTCAAGATAGATGGTGTGCACCATCTTTCCCTCATCCATGGCTTTGGTGACTGTATCAAAGAAGTCGACCAGATTTAACAGACATGACCTCCCCTTGACAAAGCCAAACTATGTGGGGTTGAGTGTTTGGACGTTGCCAATGCCCCTGTTAATGAGGTCCATGATAAGCCATTCCATGGCCTTGCAGATCAGGCTAGTTAGACTGATGGATCTATAATTTCCTGGATCAGTGGATGCTCCACCTTTGTGTAAAGGGAGGACAGTAGATGTCCTCCACTCGACTGGAACAAAGCCAGTACTCAGGCTTTGGTTGAATAGGGTGCCTATGGTGCTGCAAGTTCATGCCTGAGTTCATGTAGGATTCAGCTTGGGATGTTATCTGGTCCCATGGAGGCTGTATTTTCTGCCTTTGAGAGGGCAGTGATGACCTGTTCTCTAGAGATAAGAGGTGGGGGGCAGGTAGTGGGGATGTCCTGATTTACTGATGGGGACAGAGGTGTGAAGTTTTCACTAAATCTGTCAGCCAGTAGACTGGCTACAGTATAGCTATAGCATTTGTGTATGTGGTGTCCTTGACCACCAGTTCTGAACAGGTCTGGGTGCTTCCTTTGAGATTGTGGACGAATGTGAAGAAGGCCTTATGACTGTCTCTAGTAGATGTGACCAACTGGGACTCGAAGTTGGCCTTAGAGGATTTCACTAGTGCTCTTATTTGCTTTTTCAGGCTAAGGAGTGGTTCCTTCCAGTTGGGCAACTGCTCCTTCTTGGTCCTGGACAGCAATTTTTTCCTTTTGTTACTCTTCCTTGCGGAGGATGATTTTGTCCTGTCAGATAGTCCTGATTCCATGCATCTATATAAATGCTTGTATAGTACTTTGGTGTTGATTTGGACATTGGTGGGAGTTCCTACAGTGGGAGAGGGGGCTGTGAAGCTGTTTTTACCATCCCTCAGGAGGTTGTAATCTGCTTTGCAGAAGTTTTTTGTTTGACGCTAACTAGAGGGGAGTCAGGGGAGATGGTGACTTCAAAAGTGACCGCTTTATGGTTGGATCTTACCAGGGAGTATGATACTGTAGGGGTGCTGCAGTGGTTACTCATATTGGTTAATACCAACATGAGTAACCACATTTATCACACCAGAAAAACAGCAGTGAGACCCTAAATGAAAGTTTATACAAATAAAGGAGCAAGGAGACTTGAGAGAATGCTTTTAACTGCAAACAAATCAGTTATATGATACACTCCTTGACAGGAAATCAGAACAAACAAACAGATGCTTAACAAATGGAGGAAATTTCCAGTTAATACCCTTCACAGAGTGAAACTAGCTAAAAAAGCTTTACAAACACTGTGACAGTAACAAAAGTGATTTAACAGACCTTGTAAGGCAGACAGTTTCAGTACAATAGGGCAGCTTAGTTTATAGCAATAAAATACAATAAAACATAGTAGGCAGCAGACAATAAAAAGCGCTATAAATGGTTAGAATAAGCAATAACTAGTAAAAATAAGCAAAACACAGGATACTTATTATTATATCTCACAGATCAGAGTTGTGGTCAGTGCCCCTCCTCCGTTCAGCTCAGTGTGAATAAACTCAATACAATACAGTCTGATGGGTGGGGATGTGTGTCACGCTGCTGCCATCTGGAGGCACATGGGACTCGCATTCCCCAACATCCTACCTATCCAAGATGTTCACCCCCCTGATGTGTCACACACCACCCCTGTCTACTGTCTTGTCTGTCTTGTCTGCCTGCAAATGTATCCTCACCTACTCAACTTACCTCACCCACACGTACCTATGTCCCTTCCCCAGCATTCCACTCTTACCTTAAAAAAAACGGGCAGCTGTCCCAAAAGAAAATATCATCTCATACATAGCTCTCCATTTCACACACATGCCCACTGGACCCATATAATTTGGTCCAGTTGGCTTGACAACGCAGTTATGTTGCCCTCACCCCTTTTTCTGGGGTTTAGAGTTCAAAGTCATGTACAAATTCTGTCAAAGCGCACATTGTTTTTGTACAAGAAATGGATAGCTATGTTTTTCCCTACACCCTTCCTAAACATCCCTACCTATCACTATGTCTTTCCCCCTGCTTGCATCTCATTTCACCACTTTCCTTTCTCCCAATTTTTCTTTTATTTATATTTTTTAGTGTGTTGCTGCACGACGTGCCGTGTTGTGCAGCTTCAGTAAGCTCAGCTAGATAGAGCGACATTGACTATGTGTGCCTTTAAACTTGTAATACACACTTACAAAATAAATACCTGCCACATATTTCAAACCCAAGACCATCACACCTCCAGACCACTGCATTAACCTGCCACATAACACAACTCTTGATTACAGCAAGTCATTTAAAGAAAACATAACAATTGCCAGTTACAGTCATTAAGCATGTTCCAGTGGATCTGCGCACCACGCAAATTTGATTAAAAAGTAATGCTAAAATGGGAGTGTACCTTGGACTCTGGAGCAATAGTACATCACAAGAAAGCCAAAGACATAATAATGGATGTAAGTGAGGCCTGTGATAGCAGTTACATGTGCAATTCAGCAGCAACATGTAGAATGCAATTCAGCAGCAGCATGTAGAAAGGCACCTGGTAAGGCATTAATGGCAAAATACATGTTCAACTGGGACCCTGATACACACATACATCCTTATAAAGCCATGCACATACTGATAGATGTAGAAAATGTATGCCACAGCCTGTATGTGTGCACATATATATTTCAAATACACCTGGTGTAGCAGTAATTCAGTAGCTCAGTATGTTAATTGCCTTGCAGACAGTACATTTTGCCACACACAGGCCTAGGTTCAAATCAAGTGATATGTAGAAGTGAATGTACAGTATTGTGAAGGCAGCAATTAATGACTGAGTCATGCACTCTTTATCAATACAATGCATTTCAAATGACATGTCTGCTTTTCACTGATGGAAGTCACAGGCCTGCAGGTAGGAGCACACTTCACATATCTCTATAGCAAAACTATATGTGCATAAAGTGTCATGTCATGCATTAATATGCATTCACAGAAAATCTCAATGTAGGTCCTGCAAAGGAGGGCCACAAAAATCACAGTGCACCACACAATACTTCCAAAATCACTGTGCCGATTATCACAGCTGCACAGCTAACATACACATTGGAAGTCCTTGCTTGTAACAAAGTCTGCCCACATACATGCTGCAAATTACTACCAGACTGTAAGACATGGCCTGGCAGTTGCCCAAATGGTGGACATATTCTTATATTTATACCCTAGCTTATTCAAGGACACACCAAACATGTTGCCTAATACTCTGTTAGTAATACCGTTGCCTAGCATACTTACCTTAAACACATTCCTTAATTGGAGTGGAAAGGGTAGCCTCACTCTGGCTCTGCCTCTGCAACAAGGCTGACACAGCTCCCACATTGTCCACCAAAGTGTTCACACTCTCTGCCTATGTATATTACATGTAGCAGCAGCTGCAGCCTGTCGCATGCACATCTCTATGTAAAGGTTTCTGCTACAGACCTACCCTCTGCAATGATGTAGTCTCCTCACCCCCGTAATGTCCAGCACAACATATTAGAAAGGGGCCCTAATGTACATGAAAGCCTTATATATTGTACAGTGGTTGCATGACATTGGCTGATGACAGTGCAAATCAGCTGTCTTGGATGCAATTAGCATTTCAGACCCACAGATTGGTTTAAAGGTAATTACCTGCTGATGAGAAGCATGTTTAAAAGGCAAGCAGCTGGCTATGGGGAACCACTCTGTACGAGACTTTCCTCATGCAGAGCACGCCTTTGTGAAAACTTTAGTATCACCACATATCAGCAGATGAGTACTGCACTCCATCAGGTATGTAACTGATTTTGTGTACAATAAGAACCAGATGGGTGAATAGACTTACAGGGAATAGGGATTACAGCAGTAAGCCTGTCTTAGACCTGTGATAATGACATTGATCTCCTTCTCTTACACCTACACAGGATGTACAATACATCAAGGGTGCATTGTAATTTTTCATTGTGGCACACTGGTCTCATTGGACTGTCCCTTTATAGTGGTTGTAATAACACAGTTATTTATATGGCACTGTTCTTATTACATATTATTGGGGGGGGGGTTGCCCGTAGGCGATACACCACAGTAGACCCAAGTGTTGGATGTATGATCATACAGCAGTATCTGTCATGGCACACACAGGAATACCTGACTATTGCTACTATCTCAGTTGTATCCACACACTTAGTATGTTTGCACACTGTGGAGTATGACATGTGTGAACAAGCAGTAGATAGTGCCAGCCATTATGTCCTTCCTGTACCTCTACATAGTGTACTTCCAAATATGTGATCCTGTAATATGTTTCCCTTTGGTTGTCTTTTAGGAGTCATGCACCCTGGATGCCATGCACCCTTCTCTGATGTGGAAAATGAAATTATACTGGAAGGACTAAGGCAACATCATCACATCCTACTATCCAGAGGGAGGCACAACAGGAAATAGTGGGCTGCACTGTGTGAAGACCTTGTCCATGATGTGAATGGCCATCAGGGCAGGACATATGAGCAGGTTCAACACAGTGCAATGGACATGCTCAATGCTGCATGACGAAGGTCAGCAGATGTAGCTAGGGATCATGCAGTCACTGCTGAAAGGCCTTTAGCAGAACAACCACTCTCAGCCACTGAGTAATTCCTGGTGAACCTAGGCACACACAACAGCTCCCAAGCATCCATCTCACCATACATCATGGAGGTGGGTGCCACAGTTTCCACAGCAGAGGAGCATACAGGTAAGCTTACTGTTATCAGCATTGTTAATACTGTAGCAGTCAGTGTGTCAGGCTGTACATACTTTTATGTAGGTGTCAGGTCTTAGTTCTTTGGGGGGGTTGCCTCAGTTGTACACTCATACTCAGAATGTGACCAATACAACAAGTAACAGTACATACTATAAATGTGAGATATATGGATGTATTACCTTGTTGTGCTGCAACATGCATTGGTACTGACATTACTTCACCCTTAACTTTTCACAGGTCTATCAGGTATTGGCCAAGACCATGGTCCTGCTCCTGGTAGGCATGGCACTGTCTTCTTAAGGAACATTTATATTTTATTAAAGTTAAGGGCCAGAATAATGCCATATTTAAACATACTTTCATGTGTAAACAGAGTAGAATGTCTTTATTTTCCAGTCTGGAACAGGTACGTAAGGATCTTAGAGTGGGTAATTACAGGAGTATAGTTGAGCAAAATAAAACACTTTGGCAGTGACAGTTAAGAGCAGATAAGCCTCCTGGTTTAAATGAGGCAATTACTCTAAAATGCCTTTTAAAAAGCAAACGATTGAAAGGAAAATAAATTAGGTAGTGAACGTGTATTTCAATATATTTGTTAAGATAGGTGTACTAGGTTTTTATGTGTTGTTTTATCAAGTATATTTTCATATTTATTAATTAAAAGGTAAATCTTACTGGTCAAGTTTTACTTGATTTACTTAAAGTGATTGTTATAAAGGACCTGAGTTGAATATGTATTTTGTTTTGAGGAAATATTTTTTGGAAGAAAGAGGAGAATAAAAATGTTTGACCGCTAATCCAGTTGTGAGTCTTTGTTATTATGATTACTGGTGGATTTTTTGTACACAGTAGTGCAGGTATTCATTTACCATTTTTTTATTTCTTATCACAGGTGACTGGGGGAATGGGTGTCTGTCCCCTACACAACCTGATGCCAGTGTCTCTTCAGACTCTGATGATGATGGTGGCCACATTGAGGCACAGGTGGGGGTGTTGGGGGCTGAATCTGTCCCAGAGGTAGACATCCCGCTTCTGCCTCCATTGTCACTGCAAACAATCAGTATGCCCTCACATACCCAGTCCCCAGAGACCACAGATATTGGACAGTCAGAGGGTGAAGACATTAAACAGACAAAATGTGGCAGTTATGGCACCAGTGAGTGTAGACACTGGCTATAATCAGAGATCTGGTGAGGTCCCACACAGGTGGATTGACAGGGGTGCTTATAGGAGGCCTGCTGTCCATCCACCAACTGTTGCAGGTGTCACATCTTGGGTTCTTCGGCATATGTTTTGGGCCATCATGGAGGCACATGCATGTTCTGAACTGAACACCAGATGTATGCTTAGTGTATGGATGTAGCACAGTCTGACTTCTGTGACTGTGTCCACCGCATTGGGGATGCCCTGGATCAGTTCACTAATGCAGTGGATAGAAGGTGGGCTGAAACAGTGTCTGTCTTGGACCGCACATTGTCTGTGCTGGAATGTGTGGTTGGAGTTGAGCATCAGACTCGTGGACATAGGTCAGCAACCCCATCTGCTGAGAGTCCACGTGGCCATGTACATTCACGGTTCCTTCTGGCAGTACATCCACTGCTACAGAGGGGAGTGTGCTGTCCACACCATGATGTGGCAGGCCATGGGCTCATGGTCCTGGGAGTGGGACACAGTGCAAGCAGACAGCATTCACCGTCAGGTAGTAGAACCACTTCTGACCTTGGGCATGGAGTGCCAGTGCAACTTCTGGCAGAGCCAGTTCTCGTGCTCTGGGCCAGAGACAGTGAACTGTTAAATCTATTAGGTATGGTCCAAAGCTGTCCAACACACACACATGTAGGGCTAGCACTGTGTTTGACTGTGTACATGCGCACACTCACACACCACTGTCAAATGCAGGTTACCTACAGACACACATGGAACCTTTCCATGGTCCAGCTTACCTGCTTCCCTTCCTGACTCACACACATGCTGTCAACCATTTGGTTCAGCCTAGGCCTCATGTACCCCCACAACACACCCTGTGCAAGTGATAATACCTGTGCCACATCGCTGTCATCCTCAACATTGATGCAGGGGAATGAAGCTATGTGTCTGATACACAGGGTGACTATATTAGTTAACATGTACTTTTTTAATGCAAAGATGTTTTGCCATGCCACATGTAGTGGTTAATGACAGATACTGTATGCTGGTATTTGTCATGAATATGCCACATAATTTTGTGCACCTTAAGTTGTACGTTGTTGTAATGGCTATATAGTTACACAGTGACAGGTGTGTCATGGACCTGTTTCTGTTCCTGTTTCAGGAGTCTGTTGGGATAACCTATGGATACACAGCAGCAATAAAGCAGCACAGGATGGCATGTCAGTACAGCAGAAATATGTCTTTGGCAAGATACAACACTATAAGTGCATGGCTCCATTAGTTCATATGTGTATAACAGGCTAACAAGGACAATGGTGGTATTCAGCATACTCATGCATCCTTAATCTGTGAACAGGACTGCTACCCTTGATAAGTGTCACCAGGGTTTTGGGAACACACACATATACAAGCTGTTATGATGGAGATGGCCCATATAGAAATATCCTGTGTCCAGTATAGACAGTTGCCCAACACCAGTTATGATTGGTGTATTCTGCATCTGATTTTGTAATCTGCACATGCTGTGTCACAGCAGATGCATGATTCACATGCATGGGGGGCCTGTTTCATGTAGGGCGTACTATATGTGTTACATACCTGTCTCTCCAGCATATACTGTGTATACAACAGTGATGTTGTAGGCTTGTACAACAGGTGAGACATGTGTCAGTCATGTCATGGATACATGGGAGGTACACAGTGGGATCTGACATCTCCCTGTATGGAGCCATACACATCCCCTCCAAATCATTTAGGAGACAGACTATACTTTTATGATTATGACATGGGCTCCATAGGACAGGTTATCTACACTGTGCATTGGTGTACCATGAAAGCTGTGTGGCTGCTACAGTTATACGATATGCCTGTGTAGTGCCATAGCAAGGGTGCAATTGCAAACAATGATAGGTGTGATGATTGCCACATTCAGTATAGCAGTGACAGTCTAGGATGTATATCCCAAACCTTTCGATATAGGTTGTACAACAGTGAATGCATCCCCACATCTTAACGACCAGTGTGAATTAAGTGCTACATTACTCTCTGTATCCATAACTCCATGTGTAATGGCTCAACTGTGTGGGGTGTGCAGACACTACAATAGTTTGCATAGGTTGATGATTTCCCAGAGGATAGTATTGTGCAGTCATTGGCAGTTAGTCTTTGTCAGTGCCTCAGAGTACAACTCACTGTGTGTGGGATTCTGTGACAGCTCCCAATATGAAATCATTTGCAAATGTACCCAGTCAGTGGTCACTGACATTGGCTGTGACTGCAGAGAGGGAATAGGTAGATGGGGTATGCCAATAATGGAGGATGGTGAATTCCACTGGTGACTGGCATCATTGCAGCATAGGTCTCCCTATGCTATCTTCCCAGAGTATAACTCTCAGACACTTGCCTATCCATCAGCTGACATAACACTCTGCACATGACGTACACAGTTTTCAGCAAGGCCTGTTGGCCTAATATTGTCATACACCTTATCAGGCCATAGTTGTTGGAGTGAGACATATGTCCAACATCCATTGCATAGTGTAACAGTCAATGAGCTCCACCAGTTACAGTTAGTAGGCATGATTTGGCCTTAAGCAAAAGTAACAGTGTTTGGTCCAGTCTCAGTAGGTGTATGACAGTGTCAGTACCTGTAACCATGCCAACGCCCATCATGGCATTTCAGGTGACATGACTTAGAGATCTAGGGACACAGCTTGGCACTACATGCTATTTGTGCTCCATGCAAGTAAGTGTTTCAGTAACTTCCAGCATGCTGCAGGAAGAGAGTCATGCAAGGTGTCTGTACAGAGCACAGACAAACATGTTAGGGAAGTGTAATATGTACACACTGTGTTGCTTAGTCGTGCTGCAACTCACTTGCCCAAGGATGGCCAAGGTCCTTACCTACAATACCCTGTAGCAGTGCTGTGACATCCCCACACAGGGAATCAATGTAGTGCATCATGTGTTTACCAACATGGGTGATGAGTACAGCCCCCCCTAGTTTGAGTTTCTCCCTGGTGGGATCTGGCCACAGATCAGTCTCCTTATACCTAACAGCACATACCCCCCCTGCAGACAATACAGGCATATATGTCAAGACAGCCATTTATTACCTGCTTTGGGATGGTTGACATAGCATGACTGCACCTCCCCCTTCAGATGGGACAGGCAAGTATGCAGAGCTCTACACCCATGCATTATGTCAGCAGCATTACAACTACATGAACTCGGCTGTACATGACAGGAGGGACACAAGCTCATCATAGCTCAGCAAACCTGACTGGTGGACAACTGCCATTAGCTGACTGTACAATAACAGGTGTACAGTGCTGTGTGACAATTGGGGTGAGGGTGCCCCTCCTAACATGGAAACACTACCTTTTCAACTAAAATAAGCAATAGTGCTGTTGTGATGTTGTACAGACACAGTTACCGACAAAGGTAGCAACCCACACAAAGCAGAACCACAATGCACAGTGTAGTTACATGTGTGACCTCAAAGGACAGGCCCAGATTGTTGGTGACCTCATACGTCATGATGCCACATATGATGGGTCTGTACTCATAGCTAAACTGTACACCCACACACAAATTCACTCCCTTGTCTCCAACACATGTGACACATGACATTCCTACAATCTGTCCCATAACTTTCATATTTACAGAGCAGTTTGTAACTGGCCTCTCCTTGGAAGATACACAGCATCTATTGCACATGCTAATATTCCAGGCTGCATCCCACATGTGATCTGACAAGGATGACTAATACCATTGGGAAACCCTTACAATTGTACCGACACTACTGGCTGCACACCGGCTGGGTGGACAATGGCAACTGCTATACCCTTGCACAGAGGTAGTGCATCCACTGACCAACATAGCTGTACACCCCCTTGTTTGAGTATCCATATCTGTATGCCCATAGGGGGCATCATCATGGAGTTGATCAGCAGACATATATGTGTTCTACATATAGTTGACTGTACACAGTTTGGATGTGTGATGGGGAGCATGACTGTTAACATGTGGTGGATATTTCTGAGGCAGTCAGCATGGACTTGGGTGAGGGAACATCAGGACATACAACCCCCTAGACTGAGCTAAGCCATCTGACTATATCCCCCACTTAGGCAACATTTACAAAGCATCCAGTTAAGCATCCATGATACTGTCTTTGTAGGATTCACTAAGTGGTGCATTGTTGGAACACATATGCAACATAGGGACATCTGCCTCTAATAGCTGATCTTTCAGCAGCAGTGCTCAACAGGATGCAGTCCTGGGTCCTCTACTGCTTGGAATCCAGTCAACCTCAGTACACGTGACTACTGACTGACTGTGACTAACAATGTTGTGAGCATACAGTCTCTGTGGTATGTCACTATCCTGCAAGAGGGTATTGCAAACACATGCCTGTTGACATAGTAATGGTCATAAACTCCATGCAAATATATATGTAAATTCCATCAGTTAGACCTATGTACCTGGTAAGTAGCACATCAGTCACAACATGTGATGTACATACTCAGGGGTGAACGAATTGGGCACATAGACCTGGCCATACAGGTTTACACCTAATGTGCCTCAGATCATCATGACTCTACAGTGGTATGGCCGGAATCATATGGCATAGCTGAGGCCACAGTCACCTGTAAGTTATATATTCATAACCTCCAAGTACTCTTCCCTCGGCATGCTAATATCTGGTGCAATGGCCATTTGGTGATGTACCTTTTCAAGCAGTACTGGCAATTCCACACAACACTATGGTCCCTCACAAGGACACTTCACGCCTTCAGTTTCTGATCAATGGGGATCATCTGCAATGAGTGTCATTGTCACCTGTGGCATATAGACTACTCAGAGGTGATCTGTGTCTTGCATATGGGGCATTGTGTGATCCTGCTTGATTGCATATGCTGTCTGTCTGTAGGAAGCATAGTAGATGGATAACTCACTGTAAGGACATTAATCTCATATGTGATGTTAGTACTGCATGCCTGTGGGAGAGATTTGTCTAGCAGACTGAAACACACTCTTGAAACAGAACCCAGCCTAATGGCACACAGAGCACCCCATCTGTGTGATTGGCTGGGCGACAGTCATCTCAACACAAGGTGTCTGCCTGTGTCCCTCTTGGAATGGGGGAATATGTACTGATCCTGTAACTATGGGAATAGAGATGTCTATGACTGTGAGGGCTGTATGGCCATTATGATAATGAAGTTCAAATGTATTATGGTTCCATAACATGATGTAAAATGCTCTAACAGGCTCACACACAAACATGGCTACATTGAGGCTAGCACCACTTCCAATCACTGCGTACAGGACATTTCAAGAAACACATGTGGCTGTATGTAGATGAGAACACTTACCTATGTAATGGTGCACACTACAGATCACAGTAAATGATGCCCACAACACACCTCATGTCTGCTAATACTATCAGTTCAAGACAAATTATTCTTGATCACATCAGCAGACATTGTTGTGGTCAGTCCTTTGGAAGGGCCACATCAAGGGCCACATCCCATGCTACAAATAAAATACTACAAAATCCTACCTATTTCTAAGTTACCATGGTAATCATATTTATGACATCTGGACATACACATGCACCAAGTAGCCTGTATTTATGCCATCTGGACATACACATGCACCATATAGCCTGGAGTGAGATTAAAACCCCTACCTATCTAGTTTTGCACACTATAGATCACAGTATTTATTGCATGCATCACACCTTAAGTCTGATACTACACTGTTAGCTGGTAGTCTTAAGGTGGATGACATCATCAGGCCTTGTAGAAGAGTGCAGTTTGGAGGCCAGCAGCAAGTTACAAGGCCAAAGAGTTCATAACCATTGCAGGTGGATAGCCAATGAGTGCATGTCAGCTGTTCTGCAGAGGGATAAACACACACACACACACACACACACACACACACACACACACACACACACACACACACACACACACACACACACACACACACACACACACACCAAGTAGCCTGCAATGGTATTAGAACCCCTACCTATCTAGTCATACACACTATAGTTATATGGGAATACTACTGTGTTGGGGAGCAACAGCACATGATTTATTGGAATAGACAGTAGTCCAAATATCATGTGACTCCACTGTTTAACTTCTCCCTTGACTGATGTAGTGAATATTCCAACCATGAGGCCTACTGATTATTACTGGACACATACTATTTGATGGGGTATCTGTAGTCCCATGTGGATGTTACAGCTGCACAAATAGCCAACTATATTTCCATGTATAAATGCAGCAGATCCATACATATGATACTGTATCATATTAATCCTGACAAGTAGTATGTAGGTCAGAGACGTACCTTGGAAATGCAGCACTTGACAGAACTGTAGTTCAGGGCTGACTTTGTGTGATGCAAGCAGTACACAGCCAGTACATGGATAGGTACAGGTTGTGTGGGTTGCCTGGTTAGGAGTAAGCTGTCAGTCCTTAGGACCCTTGGTTGTCAATGAGTATGCTATGCATTGTCCCTTAGTTAAAGCCAGGGTGTATTGGGCACGCCTACATCTGCCTACAGGGACATCATCGGGGGGTCCTCCTCCTTGTCCTCCTGTGAGTGTGGCTGTGATGATCTAGGCACTGGTGGGGGGCTTTGTATCCCTTCCATTTGCTGATCCTATTGCAGCTGTTTCCTCAGGATCATATTGTGTAGCAAGGCACATACTGTGAATATCTGTGCACATGTGGCTGCGGTGTAATGCAGGGCTCCACTAGATATATTGAGACACCAGAACTGTGACTTCAGAAGCCCAAACACATGCTCTATGATGTTCTGGTTTTGTGCTTGTGCATCATTATGGTGTTCTTCTGTGGGTGTGTATGCATTTCTGATGGGTGCCATCATCCATGGTTCCAGATCATAGCCAGCATCCCCCAGTAAATGGCTGTGTGGAATGTACCCCTAACAAACAATTAGTACAGCTGTGATGTGTGCCAGATATGGGAGTCATGATAACTGCCAGGGCTGCCAGCACACATTCATAATAATGCCCAGGGCATTGCACATGACCTGGCAGTTGATGGAGTGGTACCCCTTGTGGTTAACGTAGATTCTACCCTCCTCACTGGGTGGTGACTTAATGTGTACATGAGTGCAATCTATGGCACCCAGTATCTCAGGGTAGTGTGCTACATGGTAGAAGTGTTGCATATTGCTGGCCCTCACTTTAGGGGTAAGGGGAAAAGAAATGTTCTTACTGGCATGTGGTAGCATGGCATCCAGCAACTGGTGGAGTACCCTGGATGCTGATGCCTATGAGATCCCCATTATGCTCCCAGCTGGTCTTTGGAAGGTACTTGTAGCTAGTATCCTAAGAGCTACACATACCTTTGTTTCTACTGGGATGGGTTTCCCTCTGTTGGCTCTGGGTCTGAGTTGAGGGTGGCAGAGCTCAGTGAGTTCTTGTAGTATTTCCCTGTCCATCGTGTAGTGCTCTACAATCTATAACTCATGTAGTCCTGGAAGGTAACCCTGGGCCTGAACACTCTTCTCCTTCTCTGTCTAGGCCTATTGTTAGCAGCAGCAGCAGCATCACTGACCTCAGCATCTAGCACATACAGATGTAGCAGACCCACAGCAGACCCTAGCATTCTTTCAGTTAAAATTCCCAAGTCTGTACTCCAATGGTGCAGAATATGGAGGAAGAATCAGATTGTAGGGTGTATGCATACTTTATAGTGCCCTGCTGTATGTGCTGACTGTGTGACTGGCTACCTATGATGCATTGCACCTGCCTAGTATATCATTAACATCATTTAATAGCCCTAGTTTAAGTTAAACAGGGGTAAAACTAATTAATATATCACTTGCTTTTTGATGCACTCAGTACTGCGGCAGGCCATGCAAACTTGCACCCAGTAGGTAAACAAAGCTTTGCACTTAGCACTCACACTCCATCCCAGATTTCCATGCTCAGCATAGAGGTGCACCATGCAAATGCTCGGAAACATGCTCTCCTTAGCTAAACAAAGCTTAGAAGTTAGTGCACACACACCCCTGAAAGGACATGCTCAGCACTGTGGTGCACCACGCAAACAGGTGCAGCTAAGCTGAAATTAGCTTAGAAGTTATTGGGCACACCCTCCCCTGATGTCAGCTACCTTTTCTGTAAACACCAACATAGTTCTCTGCCTACACGAAGGGGATATGCAGATACGATTAACCCTTTATGCTATTCAGTAACTCCACCTCATTTGCATAGGGATCTGTGCTTGCTGCCTGGAAACTACACACGTTAGCAACAGCACCAATGCACCACTGCAGATACTCCATGCAGGGTCCTGTAATACATTTCTGTCATATAACATTATACATTTCTGTCACATAATATTAATTTTGTTTATTCCAATTTTTTTTTTTTTTATAAAGCATGTTTGTGCACTCTGGTGCACTTTGCAAACATGCCCAGATTATTAAAAAAATAAATTAAATTTAACTTATTTCCTTTAATTTTTCAGACACACAGAGGATAGTGTGGTATGCCATTTATCCATCTATCAACATTTTTTAGCCCCCCTTTGTCTGTTTATTCCAGTACACACACTATTTTTTTTTTATTACTGGACACTGACACAGAGTTCGTCTGCTCTGCTGCTCTCTCTGCTGGATCACTCACCTGGCTCATTTCACCCATTTTCACCTGCTGCCAAGATGATGATTTGAATGCCATGGAACTTCCAAATGTTGGTGCGCAGTATGTGCATACACCGCGTGATGTTTAAATCTCTTAAATTTGTTTATTTTGTGTAAGCTTATAGGCTTTATTAAATCCCCCTAAATAAAATAATAAAATAAATAAGTTAATAACTCTTTAACTCTTAGAGAGAAGAGAACAGAGAGAAAATATTAATTTCGGCATTGTTCTTTCAAATGATGTCTTTGAAAACCTTGTATATATAGAATGGATATATATAATATGATTTGAATATGAACATTTGATGCCATAATATATGCCCAGAACTAGGGAGGCACTAGAGATAGATCAGAGAGATGCAGAGAGTGATGTAGATGTAATGAGTTAATTACTGTCTGGTATGTGAACTATGAACAACTATGAAATATGAAAGTGAGCTTTAAAATTTTAATTCTTATGTAATTAATTAAAAATATAGAAAATTTATTTAGAACTTAAAGAAATGTGTATGTGATTATGTGATTTGAAGTAGTGATTTAAGTACAGAAGTGGACTGGGCGAAAGAGGGTGGTTTTTACAGGTCACCACTTTTAAAGACTGGGAACACCTTCTGGTGAGGGAACAGGACTTTGCCTCTTTGCGGTTGGAGATGGTTGGTGTAACTCTGTAAAGTGTAAGGGGAAAATTGTGAGCGAAGAAAGGGGAGTTTATTAGCAAGCAGAACCCCAATGCATAAGAAAGGGATACCCAGTGCTGCACATGGACATAAAGGAACCCATGGTGGGGTAGCCTAAACCATTCCAGCAGAGTTCACCAGTAACAGGGGAAGCCATAAGTTCAAGCACACAGTTAGGATCAGGGATTTGATTTTTCAAATGTAATCAGAGGGGCCATGTAGCATACAAATGTCCATTGAAGCAATGTGACAAACAAAAGTTGAGGGAGCCAGCAAGTAGGAATGACAGAATGCCAGTGATAAGTTGTCTGGAAACAACAGAGGTGCCAAACTCTCTCCAACATTTGTATCCTATCTTAACCTGATGGAAGACAGGCCACTGCTAAGAGAGACACAGCTTCTGATGTAACCATTGTGAGGCTTGCAGTGGTTAAAGAGGAGCAGTACTTGCTTCAGCAGTCCACACCAGTCAGAGCTTTGGGTAGGAACCCACTGGGCAGAGTTCATCTTGACTGGGAGGGTGAAAAAGGGAACAAGCAGGTAGGTATGTTAGAAGATATCCCTGCAGATGTCTTAATAGGAAATGATTTTGATAATGTAGTAGCTTGTGTGCATGCAGTTACATGCGGTCAAGCTTGGAGACAGACATGTACATCTGGTAGCATGGGGAGACCCAGACAGACCCTGTGCCTGAAGCTGAGGCTGGTGATGTCATTACTTCAGGGAGGGAGCTACCTTGTAGCAGTGATCCTGAAGGTATACCACAGCTACTGGTATGCACTGGTATTCCCATGGACATGGTGACTGCAAGGAAAGAAGTGAGTGGTAGTATCCAGGCTGACAAAGAGGCACTGCTGTCAGAAAATACTAAGCTTCCTTTGGAAGGGAAGCTGGGGCAGGTTACAAAGATAGAGTTGAGACAGACTCAGCTTTCAGATCCTACTTTACAAGGCTTGAGAGAGGTAGCTAAGGATGCACCTGATGCTCAAGGAAAACGAGATTCTGTATATTGGAACAAAGGGTTGCTGTACAGAGAGTTAACCACTGAGGGAGGGCTACAGGGTGAGGTAATACAGTAGTTGGTAGTGCCCAGAGCCTACTGTCTGGCACGTCTAGCCATAGTCCATGACATTCCTTTTGCAGGTCATATAGGCATAAAGCATGCTAAGAAACACATTATACAAAACTTTTATTGGCCAGGGATTGCAAAGGATGTAACAGGGTACTGGAGGACCTATAAGCAGTGTCAAAAATTAGACAAGGCAGGATACAAGGTAAATGCTCCATATTTTGCCTTTGATTGTGATTGAAGAGCCATTTTAGTGGGTAGCTATGGAGATCATGGGGCCTCTGAGTACTCTGAGTTCTACAACGAAGAAGTATATTCTGCTAGTGGTAGATTATGCTACTAGGTACGCTGAGGCAGTGGCCCTGTCCTCCACTGAACAATAAAAAGTGGAAAATGCTTTGTAAGAAATGTTCAGCTGGGTAGGTTTTCCAAGAGAGATACTGACTGACAGAGGTACCAACTTTATGTCAGACAGACAGGCTTGTCTGTGGAAGTGTTGTGGTGTGAAGCATCTAAAAATCACCCCCTACCTCCCCAGACTAATGGTCTTGTGGAAAGGTTAAACTCTACATTAATGACTATGCTACGGGCATTTGCAGACCGGTTTAAAAGGGAGTGTTACAAATATTTGTCCCATTTACTGTTTGCATACAGAGAGGTACCACAGGAATCTACCATCTCTTTACCCTTTGAGTAGCTGTATGGGCATAGGGCGAGGGCCTTTAGATTTGATTCATGATGAGTGGGAGGCTGAGTGTGAATCCCACGAGGAGTCTATTGTGGCATATGTCCCAAACCTCAGGACAAGGCTGAGGCAGCTCAAGGGCTTGGTCCAGGAGAACCTGGCAGCAGCCCAACAGCTGAAAAAGGTCTGGTATGACAGTAATGCTCAAGCCCAAGGGTATGCTGCAGGACAGCAGGTGATGGTGCTTATTCCTGTCAGATATCATAATCTTCAGGCAGTTTGGGAGGGACCCTTCAAAGTGCTAAGGAAGGTCAGTAATGTCATTTACATGGTAAACCTGTTAGGCAGGAGTCAGGGGAACAAATAGTACTATGTTAACATAATGAAGCTTCAGCATGTCAGGGAGGTTCTGTGTAGACTGCAAAGGGTAGGATTGACTCTTAAGCCTAGCAAGTGTCAAGTCGGGATGGCAGAGGTCTCCTACCTTGGACATAGAGTAGGGAGTGGTAAGATTAGGCTAGAATCTGCCAAAGTGGAAGCTATTCAGCCATGGCCTGCCCCTGTTACCAAAAAGCAGGTGAGGACATTCTTGGGAACAGCAGGGTATTATAGAAAGTTCATTCCCAATTGTAGTGCAATACCTGCTCCCCTCAAAGACCTGACAATGAACAACAGGGCAGATAAGATAGTGTGGCCCCTAACCTGTGAGCATGCATTCCAAAAGTTTAAAGGGGCTTTGGGTGGACCCCCTGTATTAGCCAGTCCAGATTATAGCAATGTCAATGCAGATGGATTCTCAAGACAAGGTATAGGTTAATGTGTTCTCAGACAGCCTTATTTTTCTCAAGCGACAATTTTCCAGGGTCACTTGAAAATCTAGCTTAAGTCTTCAAAGGAGGGAGAAATGTAAGGATATTAGATATTGTTATCTGTGCTAGCATGGTTGGCTGAGGTTTTGTAAATGATTGTAAACTACCTTGTGTTACATATGCCAATATGACTGGGTATAAATTTGTAAATAAGTTTATGTCTTTTATCACTCTAATTTATGCAAGATGTTTGAATGTCAAACAGTGCCCTTCTGGCTGATGAAATGTACATGTTCTTTGTAAAGAGAATTCTGAAATTATGTTATGCTAGCGTCAGCTGACCTAGATGTGATGTCATTGTGTGCCAGAGGTGAGAAAATAGAATTTTCACAACAGCTGTTTGTTTACTTTTCAAAGTCTGATAGAGATTAGAACTCTCATAGCAGCGTCTTGTTACTTTTAAAAATCTGCTATAAAAGCAGGTTTGGTGTCAATGTTTAGTAGTAGTAGTAGTAGTAGTAGTTCAGTTGTTTTCCAGAGATGTTCAGCAATAGTAGTCCAGTTGTTTCCTGAGTAGTTGTTCCAGTCACTGAAGACAGACAACAGCCTGGAGTGTGGACATAATTCCTCATCTAGTCTTGCAGAAGTAAAAGTATAATCTCACCTTGTTGAGTTATTTAGATTAGATAGGGACACTTAATCTTCAGAGAGTCAGGAAACTATAGCTAGTTAGTTAAAGGTTTTCTAAAATCAGTGTGAAATTGATCCTACAGTATTTTTTTTCATATTTCCTGTGTGTGAAACTCTGTTATGTATTGGAATCAGTTATTCAGTATGTACATATTTACCCTTATATTTATTATTAAATATGATACTACCTCTCATTGTGGCTGGTTATTTAGTGAATACTTTTAATAACTTGAGAGTGTTTATGCTTATTGTGATAATACCAGGGCCACTGCAAAAAGCCTTACTGCTTGGGTTACATGCTGTCATTTGTATCAACTATTTTACCTAATTTAATTGAACACCCCTTTTGAAGGGTATTGTCGTATTTAACTGGTGGCAGCCATTACCTTGTAATTTGGACAAGAAGCACAGTAATCAAATCTGTATCATTCTTTACCAAGAGTGTGTATGTGTGAATATCAAACATTTAAGAGTGAATGTGTCAGATACCTGGAACTGGAACACAGTGCTCTTCAGTGGTTAGTGTGGAGGCTCATTTGGGAACCTGGTGTGAAGCATATAGTCCAGTCCCAGGTTAGGAACTAGTTCCTGGTGTACTCTTAGGGGAATTTGTGTATTTCTATCCCTGCTTTTAGTGAAATCCCTTACTGGAGACAGTGGTGAGGACTGAGACTCCTTAGTTTCTGCCCTGGGGTAAAAAGGGCTCATCACAGTATGTACACTTGGTAATAACGGAAATCTCTTAAATTGGTTCATACGTACTTCATGGCATGGAATAAAGAACTGCAAATGGTCATGGTGTGGTGCACATTCCCATTATTTGCTCTCTTCTATGTAAAATGAGAAGAGGAAATGTGGAAAGACTTTCCACTGAAATCTGGGATGGCCTGAGGAGTGGCTGTAACACTTAATGGTTTATGGTTCCAGAAAGGTTAACTGAGGGCAACAATGACAAATCATTACTAGATTTACAGTCTTCATTCCCCATTCTGCAATTCTCATTGTTAAAGAGGAACTGCTGCTTGCTTTACCCCCCCCCCCACCCAATCCTGTTGACTGGGTTAGTTCGACTGAGCAAAAGTCCATTTTCAGTGGAGGCCAGGGGAGAAAAGCTCCATGAGTAGCACACATATCAAATAGCAAACTATAAATGATACAGTAAAATATTGAAATGGGTTCCCTAACAATGGTGTATATTATTTACACATAGAGATTATATACAATCTAATGCCAGTGATTCAGGCAGTACCATCACTGTAATAGAGGGTCAGATACATATTCGTGGAGTATTATAGAATGAGAAGAGTTGCTGGGTAGGAAGAAGAAATTATTGGATTAATGGGCTTCATGACATGAGGATTAGCCAAAATAGTCAATAAGCAATCAATGAGTAGACATAAGAGGAAGAAAAAAATAAGGGGAGGGTGGTCAGTGAGGAAGAAAAGAAGAGTATAGTGTGGACAGTCAAAAGGGTAGTTACAGTGACATAGCCAAGTACTATTTAGAAAGTTTTATATATATATATATATATATATATATATATATATATATATATGTATATATATAAAATCCCCCTTCAGATAGTCAAACATTTAAAAGCTTGACTTTCATACCGCCGAGACCATATGATCGAACTTTTAAAAGCTTGACCGGTCTGAATGGGGATCTCCATAGAGCACGGAATGGGAAGATTTGATATATTTAAATAGTGGGGGGTGTGGGGGGTGCTAGCACGGTTTAGTTTTTTTTTTTTAACATTTTCGAACATTCAAATGTTTGATCATATGGTCTCAGCCATATGGAAGTCAAGCATTTGGATGTTCGATTATGTATGTATATAGCTAAGTACTATTTAGAAAGTTTTATATATATATATATATATATATATATATATATATATATATATATATATATACACACACACACACACACACACACACACACACACACACACACACAAGTCAGTATTTGTTTGGTCAACATCATTTAGTTGAAAATAGAAGAGGGTCAACGTGTGTGGAAGATTGAAAATGTATTTCTTCATTTAACTCATCCTTTGTTGACCAGGTTAGTCTAACTAGGCTAGTAGCATCTCTTCAGTGGAAAACCAACGGGTATTTATACTACTAGGGGAAATTTGGTCAAGGCATCAATGAACTTCACCTACACCTTAGAACTGCTAGATGGCACTGGAGAGCTCATCTTGCATGGCTACATTTGATGTGGTGGTGTCTACACCAATCATAGGATATCCCCTAAGTCATGGGAGTTGTGGAAGATAGACTTCTTATAGCTATGTGGCATGCCAACATCTATCCACAGTCACGGTACTACCAGTGTAATTCCTGTTTGAGTCAACTGTCATGTCTGAGTGCATGCACGGGATGTTCAAGCTCTACTATGTATGTCATAGGCCTGTCCAGTACATCGAGCCGCAGTCCTGTAAATACTGTAACTACTACTGAGGTTTTGTCTTAGCATACACACACATTGATACCACCACATCAATCTGTCCACAAATACACACACACACACACACACACACACACACACACACACACACACACACACACACACACACACACACACACACACACACACACACACACACACACACACACACACACACACACACACACACACACACACACACACACACACACACACACACACACACACACACACACACACACACACACACACACACACACACACACACACACACACACACACACACACACACACTCTTCTACTGACAGTGGCTCTTTCCAAAGCCATTTACCTAATGCCCCCCCACCAGTGAAAGACCATGCACACAACATCATTGCCATTTTAATTGCCCTTGTCACTCACAAATTTTCATGTGAATGACATTCTCACATGTTCCTTTCCCCAGATGTGCAAATGATGACTGTTCCTTGTCTTTTTAACATTGTTACTTGGGTTGCACAGTGTCTGAAGCACAGCATGGCCGATGATGCATGGGTAAGCATAGACTGGTGTTGTTTTTCCATGCATTACTTTTGTGCCAGTAAATTTGCCTTACTCTGTTCTACTAGGTACTGAAGTTATGTGCAAGCTGCTGTTTCCTTGACAGTGCCACAGCATACTGTGCCCACCTGTGTCTGTCATGATTATACTCTGTTGCTTAGTCCCTCACGGACTCCTCGTCTTGCTCAACATCCACTGCCTGTTGTGGCAGAGACTGCCGCTACTGCATGTGCTCACCCAGCTGTAACTGCCTCTTATGTATGAATAAAACATATGAACATGGATCTCTTATCAAGCCCATTTAAATGCAACAATTTAACAATGACTATAAAAGATGAATTACAACTTAGGCTAATAAAACAACTCATAACATTCTTAATAATGTGACAAAAAACAAAGAAAAACAAGGAATATTGATAAAACCTTTCAGATTTTAGCATAAAACTATGTCTTGTAAAGATATCAGGATGCATTCAATAACTCTATACTGAAAATATTTTTGCACACATGACAGCGTCTTAATGCAGAGCACCATCTGATGAAATTAGACAGTGAAAGCATGCCTTCAGCAGTCCAAGCATATGCTCAGTAATGTTCCTTGCTTGTGATTGGGCACTGTGTGTTTCATTTTGTGGCATTCCAAAGGGGTCATCAACTGGGGTGTGTAGGCATTATCAATAAGAAGCTCCATGGGAGAAGTCACCATTCTCAAAATGTTGGTCCAGATTGTAGTTGTGCCATCAATGGGAGTCAGGAAACTGCCAGAGTGGATTGCACACACATTGTAGATGATACCCTATGCATAACAGACCACATGGCAGTTGAAGGAGTGATACCCTTTGTGGTTCATGAACCTTTTTCCCTGTTCATCAGGCAAAGCCTTTGTTTCAATGTGGATATAGTCTATAGCCCCCATGTACCAAAGGTAAATGGGTTATACCATAGAAGAACTGCATGGTGTTCCCTCTCTTCTCTATGATATGTAGTAATAACACATGCTCCCTCAAATGCCGAAGCATAGCATTATGAATATGATGGAGTACTCTAATGGTAGATGGCTGCTATACTCCCATTGTGTGTCCAGTAGGTTGCTGAAAGGTCCCTGTAGCTAAAGGCATACATATCTTGGCATCCCTTGGGATAGATACTATGAAAACTGCCATGGGCTGCAGATGAGACTGACACATGTCCACAGTATTTTGCATGGTCCCTGCATCCACACTGTACTGGTCCACAAGGCTGGTGTTATAGATGCAATGAAATGTTAATCATGGTAGGATGACACTAAGCATCTGGGGGCCATAACATACATTGACATGGTCTGGAGATACAATGAGAGCATCTCGCGGATACAGTTACTAATGCAGTGGCAAACCCTAACATAATTTAGCAATTCCTTTGCATTAATGCAGACATTCATCAGCTTTATACAGCGCAATGAGGCATGACATTTATATGTTTATGAATTGCTCCACTTTCTCGTTTTTGCCTCATTTGCATACACCAAGCCACTCATTTTAATAATGTTACTCTTAACCATGTAAATATATGGCCATTAGCTTATATTGCACCTGACTATACTTCTTGACATTCCTTGCTAGCAGTCAGAGCCACATCATGGCCAAATGGGGCCCTAGGCAGGGAAATGGATCAGGCCTCCGCCCCCAGACCACCCTTGCATCCCACCCAACCATTCCAGTGTCCCATTACTTGGCTATTTCTCCTTACCATAAACACTGATCAAACTTGACAGTGTATATGCTACTTTCTTTTCTTACTTCTACGATGATTACAGATATTTGGATTTAATTTAAAAGTTTTATTTCAAATGATACATCACAAAAACCACAAGACATTTACTAAAACATAGCAAAACAGTCTCACAATAAAAACAGACTTAGTATTAACAGTAAACCTCTCTGTCCTTGAAACTCACATTTATTAAAACTCACATTCAAAGAAAATGCATCTGGCCAGTGGTGGAATAAATTTAACTTTGGGCTGTTTTCAAACCGTAGACCCCTTGTACACATTTAGGAACATGCTTACATACACATGTTCTTTGGTTCATCTTCCTAATGTATTAAATTATATTCCTTGTATAACACAGTACCACTTGTTAGAATGTGTTTTAAAGTTGTAGCTTTGAACACTTTTCCATTAAGCAATGAAGCAAAATGTATGAACCAATCATGACAAAACTGACCATTTCAGAACATTTCAATCATAAAATGCCCCTCAGACATCTGTTATTACAATCCACCAATATCAGTAAATACACACAGTCTCTGCAGAAGTGAAAGTCATCTGAATAATTCCACACTAAAGAGATCTGTAACTAATGAAGATGTTGCTGCTAGCAAACATTATATTCAGTGTTTCATCAAAAATTCAGTGCCTGCTGCCCTTGAAGAATAAACTGCATATATGTTACGTTAAAGAAAATGGTAAGTTGTTAACATTGCAATAGAGAATGGATGGCAGACTGACAACTGGTTCATAGTTACAAGGCATTTCAACCAAAGCAGGACACAGTTAGGACTGCAGTACCCCACCCCGAAGTCCATCTACATGGTGTGGGAATAGAACCCACAGACTTCTGCAAAAGAAGCAACTATGCTACCTGCTGTGCTACTAACACTGTTTTCAAGTTCTGTAGTACAAACAGTAATATGACCATTTGCTAAACAAAATAGTTGCACGGACTTAGCATGAGCAGCAGTACACTTCTCTTCCCTTGAAGATCACAGTTCCTTGAAAATGGACTGAAACTAATAGTCTGGTAGTTGGTGTAGAGGATTCAGGCTCTTATTCCGAGCTTGAGCCCAGTTAAGTTAACTAACCAGTCAGCCCTAACTAGGATATTTCATTCAGACACACACACACACACACACACACACACACACACACACACACACACACACACACACACACACACACACACACACAGTTCTCCAGTAACCTCGTAATGTTACTCACTACTTGTTCAGTTCCATTCCAGTGATGCACGCACAGACAATATTAATGACTCACTCTGTGTGCATTCTTAAAGAGAAGTATACGTCTGTAGCAGCCCCCCCTGCCATTGGGTCACCCTCCTTGGGTTGTGGGCCCTCCTAACCGAGTAGGCTCTAGGTGACTGCCTTGGTTGCCTAGTGCTGGATCCGACTCTGCTAGCAGTATGCATGGGCAGTCTTAGAACAACACTGTTCAATGCAATGAGACAAAGCTTTCTGAATAAGTCAATGTCCAAGCTGCCCTCTCTCAGGTAGTTTCTAGTGTATGGGTTCTGAGACCTGTAAATTGAAGGGCAGCAACAGTGATTTTGTTTTTAGAGCCAGCTGCAGTTAAAGTGTCAAATTAAGGACTCCTGTCAAAAATGTATCACATTTTCTGCCATCCTAAGGATGCATTCTGACATTTTTTGTGACTTTATGACAGTCTGCACTCTATGCAACAACTTCCAGTCCTGAACATACTGTCACTAGACCCCTGCAGAAAAATGCAAAGTATTGAGAAAAAAATGAAACTGAAAATAGTCCATATGAAATACTGCTAGAGGACATTTCAGCCACCAGTTTATTTTACATTTTCTCAGTGCTTTTTCCTATAGTATTATCTATACATAGCTTAGTGCTCAGAAACCCATGTCTATTTTTTCCATTAAGCATATCATAAAGGTCTCATCATCTTTTTTCTTATTTGAATATTGCTTTTTTCAAAAAGGAATTCATCCAAGCCTCTACGACAAAGGCTTTACAATATACTTTCTGTAATTTTCACTGGTAGCTGCTCTCCACAGATTTTACACCCTGAACCAATGCATGGCTGAGATCAGTAAAGTACAATAAAGTACACATAGCAACTGATATTGCATTGCTTTATAAATACACAATTGCATATGTAACTGTTTCCTAGAGAAAGCAAACTGGTAATTGTACAGCTTAGTTTTTTGTTTATTTAGTAATGCATTTACATTTTCATGCCATTTTAAAGATGTATATGTTTTTAAAATTGTTTATTATTATAAATGCCCCAAATGCCTGTGTTTTGCTTGAAGAGAGTCCCTGATCTACCCAGCTAACTGGTTAATAAAGTAAATACACAAATAGATAAATTATTTGTGTGTAGAACAAGGATGAATTATAATACAATGGTACATAAATAATCTGGTATGTACTTTCATTTTTGTGTCTAGAGAAATGCCATTTTTATCCAAGCATTGTAGAATATTAAGAAAGTATGAAAAGCAAAATATATATTGTCATCATCTTTTATCAACTCTTTGAAGTAACAGCAGATGAAGGAGAAGAGTTGCCTCATTTGTTAGGTAACACTGATAAGTAAGCCAATCATGGAGCTGCCTTGACTATAGCTTTGAATATTTTAAGTGTATTGTTCACATCCAGAAACATGGGTGGCCATGGTGGTGCAGCAGTTAGCATTGCCGCATCAGTGCAAGAGGATCTCCGGTTCGATTCCCAGCTGGGGTGCCTTCTGTGCGGAGTCTGCATGTCCGTCATGTGGGTTTCCTCCCAGAGACATGCAGTAGGTGGATTGGACACTCTAAATTACCCCTAGGTGTGAGTGTGCATGTGTGTGCCTTCTGTGGAAGGTTGGGAGCCAGGCTGGCAACTTGACACTGTACAACTCCACTGCCAATCATGAGCAGACAGATGATCTGCTGTGGCGACCCCTAACTGGGAAAAAGCCAGAAGAAGAATTTCACGTCCAGAAACATATTTGTTTTACAATTAATTTCAATCTCAGTTATACTCATTGTGGTAAAATTGCAAGTGGTTAATCAAAAAATAATAAAAATAAAATAAAATAAAAAATTAAGATTATAGTTTGTTGTTTGATATTTTCATTTCACTGTTTACTCAGTTTTCCACAATAATCACACCCACTATGGACAGGATTCCAAAAGATTTGCTCTGAATGTAAGTCTGCCATGATAACAAAAGACCTGCTTTCAGTGTAAGTGACTTACTTTGGAGTAAGGCCTGTTTATAAAAGGGCTTACACCAGGGGCCAGATTCTAAAACATCTGATCTCAGCCTGTTCTTAGTACATGTGCTCACTCCTGCTAGGGAGACAGGTGTGTGACCCAGAGACTATTCCTTTGCTGCAACAGGCTCCCCATCCAAGTGAAGCACTGTTTCTCTCTATCCCAATTCAGGTGTAACTTGGACAACTGGATGGGAACAGGAAATTCATCCCTGGTTTGACACCTATGTCTCTAATGGACACAGCCAGCCTGTATATGGTTCATCTCCCAGGCCCTTGCTTGTAAATGTCCAAGCACCTGCTTACACTTATCAAGGATATCAGAACTACTCAGAGATTTGGGATACATGGTCAGGCTTAAAAAAAGTTCACTGCTGATTGTTACCCTAGTACACAGCTGTGAACCTATGAACACTGAGAAGAAATGTTTTGGAATCAGGCCCTACGTGATGTCATGGCTGGTACTGGAAATGCTTTACACATAACTGAATAGCACTGTGAATAATCAAAAACAACTTTTTTTTTAGTAGAATAGCTTCTTAGTTGCTTTGTCATTTTACTACTAAATCACCACATATGCTAATTTTCAGTGTAACTTGTTCTATTTGCAAGACATAGTCGACTGATTGTCTTTGTAGCAAGTTAAAAACTCCTAATGATACATTTATCAATGAAACACAGTGTCTTATACATTTGTTTAAGTAGTGAAGAATTATGCATACAGTCTTTCATAATGTTATGGTAGGAATTTTCAGCTTTGAGGAAAAATTTATGAGGCAGTGCTTATTAGCAAAATAAAATGCAAAACACACTTGTTGCACCAAAAACTATATAATTTATATATGGCAAGGAGGTTATATCCAGTTAAAAACATGTAAAGGAAGCACAGCCAAAGACGGCAGAGAATGCTAAAAAAGGCTTTAATTGTAAGGCCGTTCGTTAAGGCCAATGCCCAAACTTCTTCAGATCCTCTCTACTGTCTTTGGCAATTAAAGCCTTTTTTAGTATTCTCTGCCATCTTTGGCTATGCTTCCTTTACATATTTTTAGTTGTTTGCTTTTGTTTATCCCAGGTTATGTAAAGTTCAAAAGGTTTGTTAATTACATTTACTTCAGAATGTAACCAATGCACTTTAACAAGTACAAACAAAATGCCATCATCAAATATGTTTTGAAGGAAATGTAAATTTTTGATGACAGGTTGTTCCGTACCTTACTGCTTTCAGAAATCACTGTCATCTAATCTAAAAAGCTGGTTGCTCACAACATTATCAATGTAACTGAATGTAGAAAATATTATCATCAGGCTCTGTTACATTATGGAGATACAAACTGCATTGTAGGACAAAGATAACTAGACAAAAAACTCTAAATTATGTTAGGCTGTGAGAACACATCAGGGACATTTTGGAGAATAAGTAAAATACATACATACATATACACATACATAAATAAATGTAGTAATGACTCTACATATGTTTTTCTGGTGCATTAAAATGGTGCAGGATATCAATACATGATGATACGTCTAGGTTTCAATTCCTGGGTGGAGTTGTCAGGTTCCCAGGTATCAGCAGAGGAACAAGTTCTTCTGTATACCCCTCTGTATGTAGCTCTGCACATGCAGCGCAGGTTAGTCAAGCTCAAATTACATGGAGTGAACAGGCAGTATTCCCAAACTACATGGAGTGAACAAATAGTGCTCCCAAACTACATGGAGTGAACAGACAGTACTCCCAAACTACGTGGAGTGAACATATAGTGCTCCCAAACTACATCGAGTGAACAGACAGTACTCCCAAACTACGTGGAGTGAACATATAGTGCTCCCAAACTACATGGAGTGAACAAATAGTGCTCCCAAACTACATGGAGTGACCAAATAGTGTTCTATGCTATATGGAGTAAACAGATAGTGCTACATGGGGTGAACAAATACTGCTCTCAAATAACATGGAGTGAACAAACAGTGCTCCCAAACTACATGGAGTGAACAAATAATGCTCCATGCTATATGGAGTAAATAGATAGTGCTATCAAACTACATGGAGTGAACAAATA
Source organism: Protopterus annectens (assembly GCF_019279795.1). NCBI lineage: Eukaryota > Metazoa > Chordata > Ceratodontiformes > Protopteridae > Protopterus > Protopterus annectens. The sequence goes on from NC_056744.1 coordinate 1,268,410,699, forward strand.
ATGCCCCAAACTATATGGAGTAAACAGATAGTGCTTCCACACTACACAGTGTGAACAGATAGTGCTCCCAACCTACATGGAGTGAACAGATAGTGCTCCCAAACTACATAGAGTGAAGACATAGTGCTCCAAATTATATGGAGTAAGAAGATGGTGCTCCCAAACTACATAGAGTGAACAAATAGTCCTCCCAAACTACACAGAGTGAACACATAGCACTCCCAAACTATATGGAGTGAATAAATAGTGCACCCAAACTACATGGAGTGAACACATAGTGCTCCCAAACTAAACAGAGTGAACAAATAGTGCTCCAAACTATATGGAGTAAACAGATAGTGCTACCAAAGTACATGAATTGAACAAATAGTGCTCCAAACTACATGGAGTGAACACATAGTGCTCCCAAACTACATAAAGTGAACAGATAGTCCTCCCAAACTACATGGAGTGAACAAATAGTGCTACCAAACTACATGGAGTGAACAAATAGTGCTTCCAAACTACATGGAGTGAACACATAGTGTTTTCAAACTACAAAGAGTAAACAAATAGTGCTCCAACTATATGGAGTAAACACATAGTTGTTCCAAACTACATATAGTGAATAGATAGTCCTCCCAAACTACATAGAGTGAACAAATAGTGCTCCCAAACTACACAGAATGAAGAAATAGTGCTCCAAACTACATGGAGTGAACACATAGTGTTCCCAAGCTACATACAGTGAAGAGATAGTGCTCCCAAATTATATGAAGTGAACACATAGTGCTCCCAAACTACATGGAGTTGGCAAATAGTGCTCCAAACTATATGCAGTAAACAGACAGTGCTCCCAAACTAAAGAGAGTGAACACATAGTGCTCCCAAACTATACAGAGTGAACAAATAGTGCTACCAAAGTACATGCATTGAACAAATAGTGCTCCAAGCTACATGGAGTGAACACATAGTGCTCCCAAACTACATAAAGTGAACAGATAGTCCTCCCAAACTACATGGAGTGAACAAATAGTGCTACCAAACTACATGGAGTGAAAAAATAGTGCTTCCAAACTACACAGAGTGAACAAATAATGCTCCAAACTATATGGAGTAAACACATAGTGTTCCCAAGCTACATAGAGTGAACAGATAGTGCTCCCAAATTATATGAAGTGAACACATAGTGCTCCCAAATTATATGGAGTCAACAAATAGTGCTCCCAATCTACACAGTGTGAACAAATAGTGCTCCAAATTACATGGCATGAACAAATACTGCTCCAAACAATATGGAGTAAACACATAATGTTCCCAAACTACATAGAGTGAACAGATAGTGTTCCCAAACTACATAGAGTGAACAGATAGTGCTCCCAAATTATATGAAGTGAACACATGGTGCTCCCAAACTACATGGAGTGGACAAATAGTGCTCCAAACTATATGCAGTAAACAGACAGTGCTCCCAAACTACTTGGAGTGAAGAAATAGTGCTCCCAAACTACGTGGAGTGAACACATAGTGCTTCCACTACATGTCATCCATGTGGACAGTTACTGCCTCCTCCTACCATCAAGGATGTCTTTTGCTGCTCACGCTCATCCCCTGCCAACTCATGTAGACACCTGAATAGCTATTCAAACTGAGTCAAAGCATTATCCATCTATGCTATAGATTTAGTTCAAAGTTTTGGATTTTAATCCCAAAAAGTGGTACGCCTGTAGGGGATCCAGTGCTTCTTCTTTTCTCTTTTACTCATTCTGTCTGTTGTTTTGATCCATTCCTTTATTCAACAGGCTACACCACCACTTTCTTGTTTTATTCTCTCGATCATTTCTGTGTATTGTTGTCTGTATCCCTCCTTTACATTATGTATCTTAGTAAATGTACTTCACAGTCTTGTTTATATATTTGCTACTGGCCAAGTGTTAAGAATCTGTTCCTCCATGAAAGACACACTAGCTAACACTATTTATTTTCCTTCTTTTTTATTGTATTTATCCTTTGTTGACCAAGTCAGTCCCACTGGGCTAGTAGCCTGTTTTTAGAGGAGCCCTGAGGTGGCATTTACTTCCCTATCTCTTTGGAACTGCTAGATGGCATGAAGGGGTTCATACAGTAGCAAAGAAGAGGTAACACTATGGAGGAGGAGAGGAAAGCTATGGAGAGTTTGAAGGTAGAAAGTGAGACTTTGGAGAAAATTTTGTTTGATATGGAGCTTCAGAATTTAAACAAATATTCCTTTGTGGTGGATGTTATAAATAAGTAGGATTTAGCTGTCTCCATAGAGAAGGAAGTAAGAAAGTCTAATGAAGCTATGCAGACAACAGAAGTGGTGTCAGTATGGCTTGCAGATTATGTTCTGCTAAAAATAACCAATTAGGATGATCCAAATAATAGTTCCGCTCTTTAATGGAGTGATATGTCATATAACTTTTTCAGAAGTGCTGAGGGTGGTAATGTTGAAAACGAACCACATAATGTAGCAGCAGAGAATGCAGCCGTTAAAACTTATGCAGCAGTGACAGAAAGTAAAAAAGGAAAGCAGCAACAAACTGAGAAGGTGTCTTGCTTTGTGCAGTAGATAATGCAGTAACTAAAACATAGGCAACAGTGACAGTAGGCAAAAAAGGAGAGTAGCAACAAACTGTAAATAAAACTGCTCTTAAAAAGAAGACCGACTGAATAAGAACAATTACACTAACACATGACTATTATGCATGTTAACTGTTCTTGGTTTTAAAGCTCAAGAAATTCAGTCTTTTATACATAATGACACAGAAGCGTTTTGTCATTTAACATCTGAAGTTAAAGGACAGATGATATTTCTGGAACTGTTCAACAAAGAGAAGGACATTTATCTGTGGAACAATTGTTTTCTGGTAGTAACCTAAACTGTGAAAAAAAAATAAGATAAGACATTCTTTTTAGACAGATGCTACTTGCAAGTGAGAAAGGAACAGGTATCTCCATATTTGGGTAAAATAGTAAAGCAGGATACTAGTATAATGAGGGAAATGAAAAATGGTAAAGGACTTTTGAGTATTGTAGCACATGTGGAAATATATATAAGGGAAAGAAGAAAAAATAACAGAGAATGGAAATATTTAATAAATGAGTTATGGAAGAATTTGAAAAGTAATTGCGATTAGTGAATTTGTTGAAGTAATTAGGAAAGTAAGTTTGATTCAGTTTCAGACCAAAATGGAAAAGGGTAGGGCAAGTATGAGAAATTATTTGATTTGCTAAGAGAGTATTTTGCAACACTACAGAATAAATGGTTGAAGGAATGGTTTGTTTATGAAGAGTTTTGTAGCAGCATATTAAAATGTATTTGAGAAAAAGATGAGAAGAATGAAATAAAAAACTGGAGACCCATCACACTAAATTACACAGATTATAAAAGTTTTGTGAGAATAATACAGAGGAGAAAGGATGGAAAGATGAATGATATTATGGAAGAAAGTATATATGTATAAAAAGCAAATAATGTCAAGAATTGTTACTGCTTCTGACTTCAATTGTGGGTGATATTATAAGTAAAAGGGAGGATGTGAATCTTATGATAGGTGATATCAGTAAGGCATTTGGTACAGTAGACGATGATTCTCTGTAGGATGTTATGGAGAAATATGGAATAGGCAATAGAATTAGGAGAGTGTGTATGTCAACATGTCAACATAATAGAGTGAGAATGTTAGTGAATGGGTGATGATTAAATATGCATAAAGTGTGGTATAAAGCAAAAATGCCCATGAGTGGAATATTGTTTGCATTGGTAATAAATGCAATACTGAGTGAGTTGGCTTGTTAAATGAAAGATGCTAGACATGTGATGTCATGATACCAGTAGTTTTGACAAACACAGATGATATGGTTGCAGTTGCTAAGAACAAAATATGGATGAGGGTCATTTTGGCTTACATGAATGGATGTTTAAAGAAAATTAGAATGACTCTGAATAAAGATAAAAGTAGGGATCTGGTAGTGTGGCAAAAACTGGAGGTGTGTATTTTTCAATGAATGAAGTGTCTTTGCTAGGAATAAAATTTGGGAAAATTATGCTGTTATGTAGTGGGAAGGTTTGATAAAAGAAATGAAAGAAATATATCTTCTGTGAAGAACGTATAGATTAGCATTCAGGAAAAACGTCTGTCTGGGGAATTCTGTATTAATGAGAAAAATAGCATATATGTCAAATATTTATATGATTCCAGAAAAATATGAACTAGAAATTGTGCAAGTGGTGTTTTGTTTCATATGAGTTTCAAGATTAAACCCAGTGAAAAGAGACTAGTTGTATATAAGTGAAGATGAAGGGGGATTAGGGTTACTAAATCCAGTTGTTTATTATCTTTCTTTAAAGTAAGAGTAGTTTAACTAGTGTTAAAGTGGGTAAAGGAAGAGAATGAGAAAAAAATATCTGCAAATGGAATTAAAAGTTATCAAGAAAAAAATACAAACATAAAACATTAAAATTGATGATGCAGAGAAAGATAGAAGGATGTTGCATCCTAATGTGATGAAACATTATTATTGTCACTATTATTATTATGTAAATCCATGGGAAAATGTACCAGAAAAATAATTAGAGCCATTAAAGTAAGGAAAAAGTGGTGTCCTAAGATAGTAAACTCCTATGGGGGACTAGTAATAAATAAGTTATAAGCAAAGGGGATTACAGCATATAAAAGGAACTTTGAAAGTGCGTGTTTATTTTGTGGAGAGGAAGAGACAACAGAGCATACTTTTTTTTTAAATGTTAATTGGTGAAACTCTTGAAAAAGTTATGGGAATTTTTTTTGAGATTATTAATGATCTAAACACATAAACAATATAAAAAGAATATGTGAAAAGGGTAGACAAGAATTTATTCTATGTAATATGTGAACGGAGATACCTTCGTTGAAGGTTGTGCATTAGAGCTGGGAACTCGGCAAGTAAAAATCTGCTGCCAATCATTAGTGGACCGGAGTTCCGCTGTGGTGACCCCTAACTGGGAAAAGCCGAAAGACACAACACAACAACTAATGAAAGATCGAATTGAATTTTGTTTTATAAGTAATGGATTTTGTCAGATATATTGTGAAAATTTGATTATGTTTGTGGAAGGAGTGGGGCTCAACTATGGAAGAATAGCAATGAGGATGTTGTAGCAAAAATGATAAGAAGAATGAAACTTGAATGTCTGGCATTATTGGCTGACTGCAATCATACAAGATTTACAAGGAGAATAGAAAAGGTAGGAGGCTACAAAAAGGACATTCTGTAAACTAAGGGACATGTAAGATATAGGTTGATGTGTGTCTATGTATGTATGTGTGTGTCTGCTCATGTGTGGTAGGGGTGGGTATGTAGGGTCTATATTATATGCTCAAAGAGACTTTTCTTTGAACATATATTCATCGACCCCTAAAGAGCGAATGCTCAATGTGTGAACAGACATGTCCGCAAATTCTTTCCTCGGGAAAAAATTCAGCTGGCTGTTATTGAGAATTGCCCTTTTCCCCAACGTAGAGTGATCTCGGAGTTTGTATATTTAGTTAGCGGGAATGTGGGGGGGGCAAAGTCTCCCACTTGATTATGGTTTTGAAGTTTGCGTTTTTTGTGTACGGACCCGTGAATTTTTTTCTGAGGAAAAAATTTGCGGACGTGACCATTCACGGTTTAGAGAGTTTGCTCTTTAGGGGTCGATGCTTATATGTTCGAAGAAAAGTCTCTTCGATCATATAATACAGACCTGGAATGTATACATTCGTTGAGTCAGAGGAGTAGTTAGCTATTTTTGTGTGCAGGGCCAACTCCTGATTTTGGCACTCACCAAATTGAGGAGAGAAAAAATATCTCCTCTCCTCTGATTCGAGGAGTAAAGAAAAAAATGGTATTTTCTCCATTTAAACTGTATCAACCATTTGTTACAACTGTTGTTACAATTTATCCCAGTCATGAAGCACTACAGGGCTTCTGGCTTCTGTTCAGCAGCAACCAAAAAACAAAAGGTCTTTCCTCCTTTTAAACTGTAGCAAGCATCTACCACAGTTTATGCCATTACACAGCACACTAAACTGCTTACTTACCAACAAAACAAAACAAACAAAAAACTTCATTCAGTTTAAACTGTAGCAAATGCCAGCAATATAATGCAGACCTAACAAGATCTGCTGCTTACACTTCCTGACACTTTGCACTGGGAATGTACCTTAATTTTTTTTTATTTTTGACATGCATATTTTTAGTTGGTAACAGCTCTATTTGGTCACTTGTTTTCTGGAATTGTATTTCAAAAGCATTTTTGTTTTTATGTTTTACTCTATTTACCCTGCATATGAGTGCTTTTGTTATGCCAGTATTCATAGCATATTGTGGCTTTAAATAACAGGTGAAATGCTGCTTTATCCACTAATATGAATATTGTCACCAGCTATGTATACTTTTAGATCAGTAACCTGTTTGGCAATTAGAGTAGAACTTACTGTAACCTCCGAGGGATACAAGTGACTCAGTGTTTCTACATAATATCCCTGTTATTTCTGACTTTTAGTTGGAGAATTCTAAATTGTGCGTAGCATCTTAATAGTTACTTGTGTTTCTGTAGCATACCACTGCTGAAATGCCTGACGTTTAGTGGAGAATGCTAAATTGTGTGCAGCATCTTAGTAGTTACTGTTTTCTCTTCATAACCTTTATAACAATGCATAATTGTGTAGTGCATGATATAATAACTTGGTATCAACTGCAGTTACCTTTTGTTTTTTTTTTTCTCTGCTTTCCTTATATTTTGTGTTGCTTATAGAATTGTGCTGTTTCTTACAAGGTATGCTGCTCCTCCCCTGCATCCTCTATCTTAGTTACTTGGCAATCTGAGTGTTTTAAAACTTCAGACCTAATATTTACCTCCTTTTCCTTTTTATTTCCAGTCCCCTCAGCAAAAGTTTTATTCTGTGTCTTGGCCAATCTCCAATAAACCAAAAGGCTGTCTGATTGACCTGTACTGTGAGATTCTGCATCGGTGGAACACTAAAGTGCTTTCAGCTACTCTAGTGTATGTTAGAGTTGCATTTAAACTGTCTTCTAAACTGAAGACATTTTGCTATAGCCTTTTACTGTAAGAGTGCACACTACTGGTCTCCCCCCATTTTTTCTCTTCCCATTGTACTCCTAGGTCATTTACTTAAAACTACTTTCTTTCTCTTGGAAAAAGGTTTGCCTGTGTACCTGCAGCTCATACTTCAATTGTTTTTCCCTATAAAAGTGGTGGTCCTTTTCACCACACTGTACTTGATTAGTAGCACAAGCTTTGTAGTTATTAGGAAGATACTGCACTACACTGACCTGGAATTGACTGAGCTTGGTTTTACTGATTGTTTTCTTAGAAGCTGGCCTGGTCCAGTTTTTCTGGCTTACAACCTTGTATTAATTTGTGTCTATACCCCTCCTCAACCTTGAACCTGCACGCCTCCCTCCCACTCCTGCTTAATTAAAGAGGAATCAAAAAACCTGATGTAGCAAGGCACCATCTTTTGACTTATCTTTTCTGCCCTTGCTTCATAGGAATCCCCAGTAGTGTGCTTGCATATACCATATTTTCTCCCACTTGCTGTCATATTTAATATTATACACTTGCCTTCTTGAGTATAGTTTATTTCTTTATTCCCAACTTCTACTATACTTAAAGTTATACACTTGTCTTCTTCACCACATTAAAACACATACTGACTGTCTAGGTGTTTTTTTTTGCTCTTCTTCCTACATGTGTGGAGATAGTTTTTTTGCTGGATTCTTGTGCTGTTAGGGCTTCCGAGGTCCAGTGCAATCTGCTCCGGGCTCACTCCGCTCCCCTACCCTACCCCCATTCCCACCCCCTTTCATTACATTTATACTTCCCTAACCCTCCCATTCATTACCTCATCAACACCCTTCCAATAACTCAAAAACACACCCCCTACAAACTACTCAAACATACTCACACTTATCTTCCTATATTGTTTAAATTACTAATACACTGTAACACATACAATTCCTTTTATTCATTCTCACCTGCACCACTCTTCTAGGCCTACTATTCCATACCACCTCTATATACACCACCTTAAGCCCACCTCCACAGTCATCTAGCACTCACACACTACCAGTAACAGATAACAATAATAGTTATTCTGACATCAACTCATACCACTACTCTCACCCAAACAAAACTTCTCTGTATCAAGTCCAAACTTAAACTCTGCCATGCACAATACCCCATACCTCTCTCTAAGAACAACCATGCCCATACTATAATTCACCTTCTGTTCTCACTTATTAAATGTGGGGACATCCACCCGAACCCCGGCCCAAACCATCTCCAAAAATCAAACGCAAACCCAAAACAATACCAACCACACTTTATAACAATAAACATTCTTAGCATCTGTAATAAAATTTCCAAATTTTATACCTGGCTAACTACCCACACCCCAACTATTGTCGCAGTAACTGAAACATGGCTAAAGCCACATATTTCAGATACTGAAATGCACCTCCCAGGCTATGACATAATTTGTTCTGATAGGCTCAACAGAAAGGGCGGTGGTTTGCATTAATATATCAAACCTCCATATAGCTCACTTCCTACCCCAAACCAGTCCATACCTTTCAAAACATAGAATTTCTCCTAACAATCCTTCAAATAAACAACAATAAAAAACAATAATAAACTATCACAGTAGTCTATATCCCCCAGGCCAGAACATTCCCATTTTAGAAGAATTTCTATCATGGATAAACCTAAATGTATCAAATGAAACTATAATGCTAGGAGATACAAATATTAATTGGCAAAATCTTACCTCCAACTCCCCAGCCAACAGTATAAATTTACACAGCTTTACTTAGCTTATCAATACTCCCACACATGGCCTATCTACAGGATCAGAATCTACCTTAGATTGGATATTAGTTACCCACCTCCACAATTACCAAAACTCTGGCACCTTACCCAACATACTAAGTGACCACCTCCCAGCATACACCCACAGGACTCACACTCATATAGTCAATACACACTCCTATAAAACATCCAGAAATCTCACCCACTTTGACCAAAATAAATTCTCAGACATTCAAAATACCCATAACTGGCTCCCACTAAAAACTTTCCCCCTAGACGAAGCAGTTAATTACTTTAATAAGCTTTTCTTGGATACTCTTAATAGCTTAGCTCCCATACGTATCAAGTGACCAAAAGTGAATCACGCCCCGTGGCTAACAAAATTGACCAAACAATGCATCCTTCATAGAGGCAAAGTATGGAAAAACTTGACAAAAAGATAGAACACAACAAAACAAAATTAATTTCCAACAACTAAGAAATAGAGCCAAAAAGTTAGTAATACAAGATTAAAAAATATATATATTTCTCCTGTAAGGTAACAACCTTACAAAATAATCCAAAGAAATTCTGAAAGTCAGTCTCTACCTTTTTCAACACTAGAACTCTACAGAATCCCACTCCTGCACCTGTTAAGACCCTTAATCTAATTTCCCATGACTTTAATACCCACTTTATTACCACCATCCAAACATTAATCAAAGACTCCTCAAAAAGCCCAAACCAATATTCCCAGAATACTAATAATCTCATACAAAATGACAATGTACCACACATTCCTGACAAAAATTCCAGTCCTTCCGCAACTCACTCATTTTCTATTCAACCAGTACCCACATCTCTCATATGTAAACTATTAAAAAAACTCAAACCATGCTCTCTTTCCACAGACAACCTTCCCCCAGAATATTTACAACTAGCAACTAATGCAATTGCATATCCAGTTAGTATTCTTATAAACCGCTCTCTCGCAGAAGGATAGATTCCACATCTATGGAAAAAATGGGTCTATATTAGATGAACGAAAGTTCATCTTAGCGAATGCTCACATGAGCGAATATTGCGGAACTTGAAACCGCAATTGCGAGATCGTAGTACAGTGAAGATGGGAATATTTGTCCTTTCCACACTGTAGTGCGATCTCGGAGTTGGAATATATATATTTAGGGGGGGTGTCAGGGGTGCAGCCCCCCCACAATTGCAGTTTCGAGTACCTGGATATTCGCTCATGTGAGTGTTCACTAAGATGAACTTTCGTTCATCAAATATAGACCTGAAAATATCTATTATTACTCCACTACATAAAGGCAGAAACCCTCACAACCTCTCAAACCATTGCCCTACCTCTATACTTTCTCCACTATCCGGAATCCTTGAGAATTGTGTACACACACAATTACTCAAGTACCTCATTGATAATAATCTTCTGCCTCCCACTCAACATGGCTTCCATCCAGGTACAGCACTATTACAGTCCTGCTCTCATTCACCGATACTGTCAACAAAGCCTTAAATACAAGTCACCCCACTTCAGTAATCCTATTGGATGTATCTAAAACTTCTGACACACTATCACATACTAAACTTCTCACCCAATAACAAAACTTGGCTGTGCCCCCAAATCCCTCAACTGGTTTACATCTGACCTAAACAACAGACAACAATCTGTAAAGTGGCATAACGTCCAATCTGATTATCTGTCAAACAACATAGGAGTCCCAGGGGGTTCCATTATAGGACCATTACTCTTCAATATCTTTATTAATGACCTCCACAAAGTCTCTCAGCTAGGTAAAATTATCCAATACGCTGATGATTTAACAATAATCTTTACTTCAAACAGTTCCTTTGACCTCCTCACAGTTATTCAAAATGTTTTTACAGAGATCGAATCATGGCTAAACAATTCACAGCTGCTATTAAATGCCAAAAAACAAAACTTCTATTATTCTCTTCAAAACCACCAGTTATAGACTTCAAAATCTTATCTAAAGATGGAACTGAAATAGAAATAATAAAATCTGCCAAACTACTAGGCATTACAATTTACGACAAACTCACCTTTGAAACACACATTCTTAAAGCAATAATGAAAACACACTTTAAACTTGGCAAACTTTATCGTCATAAACTTTACATGGACAAAAACACCAAAACGAAACTAGCAAGTACCTTACTCATCCCTGCTCTACTTTATGGTAATGCCATCTTTCTATATTTATTTATTTTACATTTGTTTACCAGGAGTGTCCACTGGGCCGGAGTGAGCCCATTTTCAGTGGAGGCCTGGGGAGAAAAGCTCCAAATAGACATTTATTAACAAATAAACAGAAAATATTTTTCTTTACAATGGTTTAGACATACAGTTATGTTACAGATTGAGGTTACAAAACATAATATGGCTAAATCAAGTTAAAAATGCAGGCATTGTGTATTTTTGAAGTCGTAGCAGTCATGACAGAATATGAAACAGCTGCATTTTGAATAACATAGGCTGGCAGTCATAGCAGTGAATAAACAGTTATATAGAGCATGGGTAAAATGTTGCTAATGGAGCAGTTTGGAAGGGGTTGGGTGATGTGGGGTGTGGAGCAGGAGCATTGCCAATGGGTAACAAGATGTGAATGGAGGCCATCTTTGAAGGACCTGACATTACTGGTGGCTCTGAGTGATATAGGTAGTGAGTTCTAGAGTCCCTCAGCAATAAACTTCAGTCTTGTTACTATAATATAACTCAATTCACCTCTGGAAAGCCTAACCACTCACACCACTGACAAGCAATTTCTGAATTGAACTGGTTGGATTTCCAAAACTATCTTTGCTATACCCAAATAATGCTAACCCATAAACTCATTTATAAACCAAACACCCGCCCAGCACTCTCATCAATACTACAGACTTATATTCCTTCAAGTACCCTAAGATACTCCAACAAATTGCTACTAAATGCAACCAAGCCCAACAAAAGAGCTGGACAATGCTTGTTCTCCCATAGCATTCCTAACAAAATGGAACTCCTTACCCTCCCATATTACCCAAAATAGACTGTATAAAGACATATAAAGTAGCATTAAAAACTTACTTTCTACATAACCTCAAATGCCAGTGCAAATCAAACAAACCACCATAAAACCTCACTACTTATTTCTAACCCAGTTCCATAGTTCAAAATAACTTTTTACCCTGACAGCAACACAGCTCTATTACTGCTATAACTGTTAGGCAAGAACTGCCATGTTTTTTTCATGCAATGCCAAAAAGAAACAACTCAAGCTTTGTACTATACTACCAACTGTTATCTAAGTTTATATAAGTTCTGATACATACTGATAAGCTTTATATTGTCTGTACATTCTACTTTTATAATTTTTTAAAATGTTTGCATATTTCCACTTTTAAAATATTTGTTGTCAAGTATCTACATTTTTATTTGAATGTATTAATTGTGGAGCTTTTCTCCTTGAGCCTCAACTGAAAATGTGTTCCTGACCTAGTTGACTTTCCTGATCAACAAATGTCAATCAATAAATAAATACATAAATAAATTATTCTACATTGGTTGTTTAAACATTTTTTCAAAGTTTTAGAAACATAATTATTATAAACTTGTATTCTGAGAGATATTTATTAGACAGAAAATTTTCAAGACTATGGTTCTTGATGGATTTGTAGGAAGATGTTTTCCTAAGATCTATAAGATCTCTTACTACTGTATGATAGTGTAAGTTCAATATTTGTGGGAGACATGAAGATGAAGATGAAAAAATGATCATGTTATTTCCTTCTGTTTTTTTTTTCTTTCATCCAAAACCGTTTTCTATTATTTGCCGTCTCATGTTTCCTTAGTTTATATTTCATTAATCATCCAAGTTATTTTAGGGATTTCTGTTTAATTTTCTTTATCTTTCAGTCTGTTATCCATATAATTTAGTAAAATATCAATGTATTTTATTTTGGAGCTGTTTTTCCTGCATAGTTTCTTTTAGACAGTTGTACTGTAGAGAATCCATTTTATTTTGGAAATTTTAAATTTTAGAGTAAGTTCCTGAACTGAGGTAACATTTGTTAAACATTCTTTTAAGAGGTATTTTTCCATGAGAAATTTTGGAGGATCTCATTTGATACTAAATTCTAATAGTAGCCTTTCATGTAAAGTGAAATAGCATACATTTCTTAGACTAGTTTAGTTTCGGCAGTACATTTAAGAAGATATTCTATATTGTCTCCATCTTGGATCTTGGATCTGGTCTCATTACAGACTTCTTGTCATAGTACCAGAGTTCATGCAACTTCCATGAAGTAGATTCTAGAACTGCAAGGACCAATAAGTCCCAAAGAATCTAAATGTAAATTAGGAATCTCCGAGGTCGGAAGTAAGATAGAGTGCATAGTTGTAGCCTAACTGCACATAACTTGACACTTTTAGATAATTAGTACCTTTATTATATAGGTATAAACAACTTAAATTTATATTTACTGGCAGTAAGAGATTTTTTATTTATTTATTTTATTATTAATTTATCCTTTGTTGACCAGGTTAGTCCCACTATGCTAGTAACCTCTTTTCAGGTGAGACCAGAGGTGGTATTTATACTACTAGGGGAGATTTGGTCAGGATATCAGGAATTTCCCCTACTCACTATGGTAATCACAATGAGTGCTGTAAGTGATTACATGCACACATCCCAGTCCTAGCACAGTGGTGGCTGGGAGGACATTTACACATCATGGATACCAGAAGTGAAGGAGCATAGGTAAATGTCAGATCAGTGGATGGTGGCATCTTTGATTCAGAGGTTTTTTTATCATCAAAACCTTTTAATGGAATTGGAAAATGGAGCTTATTAGTGTGTTGTTGCAACCCTCCATTTGTGAGGGATGCCAGATGATATACTACAAGAATTAATTGTTCAAGTGAACCTGAGAAAGGCAGTGAAGCATCTTGTGGAGATATAATGGGGGAAAAAAGGGAACAGGAGGCAGCTGAGGTTGTATATGAAGATAAATGAAGGGAGAAGAAGAAACCTTATGCTGTGATCATGACAAGTACATTGGGAGAAAAAAGAAGTGAATCAGAGAATGTCAATGAAAGGAAAATGGTGGTTAGGCTGTAAGGTAAGAAGTAAGTACACATGTACTAGGTATGTTACAGTATTGTTTTACCTCTGGCCATTACAATTCAAGAGGTGACATTATATTTGAGACTGTACAAGGGATGGAGAACTTTATTAGTGCATTTGAAAAAAATGAAAATCCATGGAATGCGTATATTATAATGACAGACAAAGGAAAAGTCACATATACAATTTTGAACTGAGATTGAAAAAGAAACTTTAAAAAGACATTTGCAAAGAAGTGTTGGACATTGTTAAAGTTTATGATAGTATGGGTTTATGGACTTGGGATGGAACAGCAATATTATCTTAAAAAAGGAAAATGATAAATCATACATACAGCAAGTGTTATTAATGTGTTAAGAAATCAAAGTTTAGTGAAATACTGGTGGCAAGTAGGACCATTCTATCTAGATGGAAAAGAGGGTAATTTTGTGAATGATTGTAAAAAAAGATACATTTGTGGAAAACTGGGACATTGGGCAAGGAATTGTGAGTTGGAATGTTATGTATGCAATCAAAATGACATTTAGTAATGGTCTGTACAAAGACAGAAAAAGAATATGCAAATAAAATTGAAGAAAGAAAAGAGGCAGGAAAAGAAAAGAAAAAGATAAGATAAAACAGAAAGAAGAGACAAAGAAGAAATGGCAGAAGAGAATGAAGTGACGAAGAAAAAGACAGAGGTGTAGAAAAAATCAGAATTTATTGATGAAGAGGATATAAATCAGACTGTGATTAAAAATAAATCTTCTACAAGTAAAAGAGTTAAAGATAAGAAAAGAAAGTTTAAGAGTATAAATATAAAAGAAAGGAAGACAGGAAACTGACAGAAAAAGAGAAAAGAAGTGAAAGAAAAAATACAATATCTGACAAACTATTAACTTTAAATGTGAACAGTATTATAAATATAAAAATAATAAACTCGGTGATAAACCAAACTATGCTTTAATGCAGAAATTCAGTAAAAATCCAGTAAGCGCTTTCATCTTTTCATACACACGACTTCTTCAGACTGAATTAAAACCTCTCACTTCATTAAATGCTAAAAGATATCATCACATGACATTCCCAATTAATGTCTTAACCCTTTCTTTCTCAAATAAGCTACAAAATCATCTCTGTTGTTTAGTCCAGGGGGATAGCACGCATTCAACTTAACCTGCCATGTATATTCCAACGATCTCAATGCCTCCTCAGCATTCAACACGATCTCATAGTCAGCAATATTTCCCAAAACCAAAAATTTAAAATTGATTTTACAACCCCCATTTTATAATGTTTACCTAAAGCATTAGCTTCATTGCCAGTTTCCACAGCTCTTTTATGTTCATACATTCTTTTGAACAGCTCCCTACTAGTACGACCGACATAGAATGCATTGCAAGACTGACATACAATTAGATAAACAACAAACTTTGATTTGCATGTGTAAACCTTGTTGACATATATTTTTACACCATTAATAACAATTTCACTGACTCCATAATTTAAATCACAGAAATTGCATGCCAAACATTTTTCCATCCTGCCTCTTGTACTAAAAGACCTGAGATTCAAACTGCTTTGGAAAAAGTTTTTAAAACTCTTTCCCTTTTTGTACAGAAAGCGTGCACCATTACCAACTGATTCTAGTACTTCTCCACTGCTCTTCAGAATTTTCCAATTTGTTCTGATAATCTGATTGATGGCTTCCAAATCTACACTATTCGATATTTGCATAGCAGTTCCAAAGTCATTGTTGATATTTTTCTTAGAAAAAACTTCTAGATTTTCTCTAGTTCTTTTGTCTTCACTAAGTTTACTTCTCACTAATTCATTTGAATAGCCTCTAGCTACAAACTTGTTACATATAGCTTTGCTCTCTTTAATAAAATCAGCATCATCTAAAGTAAGTTGATGTGCCCTCATCAGTTGACCCTTAACAATATTTTCTTTCATATATCTGGGATGCATGCTTGAAAAGTGTAAATATGCATTGTTTTGCACATTCTTTTTATTAATTTTAGTAGCTAACTTGCCATTTTCTTTATACACTACTACATCCAAATATGAAATACTTTTATCATTCAAAACTGAAGTAAATTTCAAATACGTACAAACCCTGTTTATATAAAGCAAGAAAGATTCAAGGGACTCCAACCCCCCTCTCCAAGCAATAAACAAATAATCTATAAAGCATTTGTAACAAAGTATATTGTTTTTGAATGTATCAATCAAAATATGTCTTTTCTCCCAACCATTCATGAAAATGTTGGCATAACTGGGTGCCATCGCTGCACCCATTGTTACTCCATTTTTTTGATGGAAAAATCATCTTTAAACTTGAAGTAGTTGTAGCTCAAAATAACATCTAACATTTCCATAAGTAAACTAGTAGTATTATTGGAAAACAAACCTGAACTTAAAAGCTCTAATCTCACTGTTTCCATTCCTTCTTCATTGGGAATAACTATATATAAAGACTTCACATCTAAAGTGACTAAAATGTCTGACTCAATAACATTCAATTTTTTGATGTGTCCTATAAAATCGAAAGTGTCCTTAATATAAGGACTACCTCTTATTATGATATGAAAATGTATCACATGTTGGCTGATGATGAATTCTATGAAAAAGTTAGTTTTTCTACTGTTAAAAAATCATATTGTTTTATTGATTCCTTAATTGAGGAATGGTTTCATACAGGAGGGATCACAGAGTATACTAAGAAATATATTTCGAATGCAGCTCCTAAATTTAGTAGAATTTTTGGCTTGGCTAAAATACATAAAGATCTGGAAGACCCTATGTTCAGGCCTATAGTAGCAAGTGAAGGGACCAAAACTGAAGCCATTTCTATTTTTGTAGACAAACATTTACAAAAGGTAGCGGTCAGAGGTAGTGCTTATATTAAGGACACCTTCGATTTTATTGGACACATCAAAAAGTGAATGTTATTGAGTCAGACATTTTAGTCACTTTAGATGTGAAGTCTTTATATACAGTTATTCCCAATGAAGAAGGAATGGAAACAGTGAGATTAGAGCTTTTAAGTTCAGGTTTGTTTTCCAATAATACTACTAGTTTACTTATGGAAATGTTAGATGTTATTTTGAGCTACAACTACTTCAAGTTTAAAGATGGTTTTTCCATCAAAAAAATGGAGTAACAATGGGTGCAGCGATGGCACCCAGTTATGCCAACATTTTCATGAATGGTTGGGAGAAAAGACATATTTTGATTGATACATTGAAAAACAATATACTTTGTTACAAACACTTTATAGATGATTTGTTTATTGTTTGGAGAGGGGGGGTTGGAGTCCCTTGAATCTTTCTTGCTTTATATAAACAGGGTTTGTATGTATTTGAAATTTGCTTCAGTTTTGAATGATAAGAGTATTTCCTATTTGGATGTAGTAGTGTATAAAGAAAATGGCAAGTTAGCTACTAAAATTAATAAAATGAATGTGCAAAACAATGCATATTTACACTTTTCAAGCATGCATCCCAGGTATATGAAAGAAAATATTGTTAAGGGTCAACTGATGAGGGCACATCAACTTACTTTAGATGATGCTGATTTTATTAAAGAGATCAAAGCTATATGTAACACGTTTGTAGCTAGAGGCTATTCAAATGAATTAGTGAGAGGTAAACTTAGTAAAGACAAAAGAACTAGAGAAAATCTAGAAGTTTTTTTCTAAGAAAAATATCAACAATGACTTTGGAACTGCTATGCAAATATCGAATAGTGTAGATTTGGAAGCCATCAAACAGATTATCAGAACAAATTGGAAAATTCTGAAGAGCAGTGAAGAAGTACTAGAAGCAGTTGGTAATGGTCCACGCTTTCTGTACAAAAAGGGAAAGAGTTTTATAAACTTTTTCCAAAGCAATTTGAATCTCAAGTCTTTTAGTACAAGAGGCAGGATGGAAAAATGTTTGGCATGCAATTTCTGTGATTTAATTTATGAAGGAGTCAGTGAAATTGTTATTAATTATGTAAAAATATATGTCAACAAGGTTTACACATGCAAATCAAAGTTTGTTGTTTATCTAATTGTATGTCAGTCTTGCAATGCATTCTATGTTGGTCGTACTAGTAGGGAGCTGTTCAAAAGAATGTATGAACATAAAAGAGCTGTGGAAACTGGCAATGAAGCTAATGCTTTAGGTAAACATTATAAAATGGGGGGTTGTAAAATCAATTTTAAATTTTTGGTTTTGGGAAATATTGCTGACTATGATATCAAGTTGAATGCTGAGGAGGCATTGAAATGGTTGAAATATACATGGCAGGTTAAGTTGAATGCCTGCTATCCCCCCTGGGCTAAACAACAGAGAAGATTTTGTAGCTTATTTGAGAAAGAAAGGGTTAAGACATTAATTGGGAATGTCATGTGATTATATCTTTTAATATTTAATGAATGAAGTGAGAGGTTTTAATTCAGTCTGAAGATGTCTTGTGTATGAAAAGACGAAAGCGCTTACTGGATTTTTACTGAATTTCTGCATTAAAGCACAGTTTGGTTTATCACCGAGTTTATTATTTTTATTTTTATCAGTTATTTGGTTTAATACATTTTAAAGTGAGTATTATAAATATAACATGAAGAATAGGAATAATAGAATGGTGTAAAAATTGTAACATAGACATAATTATATTAGAAGATAAAGGATATATAACAAAAGAAGAAAGATTACAGACAGAAAACGTATGGGACAGGCATTTAATATGTAAATAGACAAAAAACAAACTTCTTAAACTGTGTGGGCAAGAACCAAGAATCACTTCTGAAATTAGTGCTTTTGTTCTACTTTTAATAGAACTTCTTCAGAAACAAGATAACAAAATACAAACCATGGAAATATAAAGACATTTAAAAAGTATTCATCCAATCACTTCCTATCCAATTTCAGTTAAATATGATTTCACTTCCTAGTTCAACCATCTTAACACACATTCAATATTCAAATTGTCATTTAGCCCAGGAAGAGAATTTAAAAAGAGCTGCCATTTTAAATCTTTGAATTCTAAAAGAGAATTAACATCTCCTATAAACTTAGAAACCTGTTCCAAGACTAAAAATGTCTACCCTACAAAAAACAGAACAAGAACATTTATGCTTGGCTAATGAATTTTTACTTTCAAGATTTTTGATATTTTGATATTTTGTATGTAATATAATATGGAAATTGAGTAATGAACATTGTTCTGAAATTGCAATTTTATGTAGGAGAATGGTTGAAATAGATAAAATTTGAATGAGTAGATTGCCTATCTTAGATATTAGATGGCAACAAATATATAGAATTATAGAAATTTAGGCTTATGCAATGGTTAAAGAAAGAGATGGTTTATTTGAATTTCAAAATATTAGATAATGTTATAATGAACATGAATATAATAATAACAGGAAATTTTAATTGTGGTTTTAGAGACAGAAGAATGAAAAAGGGAAACAATACAAAAATAAAGAAGGATGTAGTAAAATGTAAAAAAATATATTTGGGGAAAGGAAAAGGATAGCCATATAAGTGAAACATGCTTAAACAGAGATTTATTATTTTATATTTTCAGAAGGAATAAAGATAATAGAAGAAAATTTAGTAAGGACGGGATTTTCAGACTCTCTAGCAATATGGATAGAGACTGAATAAACTAGAGAATATATTAAGATAGAAAAAGGAATGAAAAGAATAAATGAAAAAGAATGGAATATAGAAGGTAATGGAGAGGATAAAATTATACAAGTTATGGTAAGATCATTTAACAATGGTGCCATTTTACAAAAAAATGGACTGAGCGGTGGATAGTATTTAAAAAGAAATATAAAGAAACTTATTTAATTTGGGAAATAAATAAAAGAAAGAAAGAGAATGAGAAATATGTGGATGTATATAAAAGAGTTTTTTAAAATTTAGAGTGGAATTCTGTGAAAAAGAGAAAGCAATACGTAGAAAAAATAAAGAAAGAATCAAAATGTATTGTTTAAACAAAGATATGTACTCAAATCAAAAAAAGAATCGGTATTAGCATATTTAAGAAAGTAGTAAAAGAGAGAACTGGTGTAATAAGGCATATGAGGGATACAAATGGCGAAATTAAAAAAAAAACATAAATAATAGAAATAGTGGTGAAATACCGGCAAGATGTGTAAAAAGAAGGGAAGCAGAGAAATCCAAAGAGACTAGCAAGTTAAAAAATTCATGGATTTAATGACTAAAGAATAGAAAAAAGAAATAATAGAAGAATTAGGTTAATTATAAAAGTTAATACAGCTGCAGTAGCAGAAGCAGATGGAATTAGTTATAAAATGTGTAAAAAATTCAAGGACTGACAAAAAGTTTATTTTGTAAAGATTTTGAATGTATGGATGGAACATTAAACAATACTAATTATAAGATATGAATAAAGATTATACAGAAGAGGATAGAAAATAAACTATAAAATATAATAAAAGAAATTGCATTCAGTATTAAAGGGGTTTTACTTTATTTAACCAAAAGCTGATTCCAGCGAATCCATCGACACAAATGCATCGAACCACGAAATAAGCGAACTCACAAAACTGCAAAATTACCGTGAAATTCAAAATGTGGAAGTGTTTTGGTTGACCCATCTGATCTAAGGTAAGTGTGTGATAGTTACGACATTAGGGTGTGGGTTAAGGTAAGTGCATAGATAGGTAATGTAATATGGGTAAAGTATTTAATGTTTAGTGTAGGGCTTGAGGTAGGGGTTTGGTTAGTGTATGTGTGTGGTTTATTTATTTTGTTTGGGTATAGCTCCATAGGGTAAGTGTGTGGTAGTTACAGACCTTAGGGTTAGGGAGGGGTTAAGCAGAGTGCATAGATAGTGGTGTATGTGGGGCTTAGTATAGGGTTAGAAGTAGGGTTTTGGTTGGTGTATGTTTGTGGTTTATTTATTTTGTTTGGGTGGGTAGTGTGTTTCAGGCGGTGGGGTTGGCTGAGTATGACAAATTGGTATTTTGAGTTTTGTGGTTTTGTGAGTTCGCTCATTTCGTTGTTCAATGTATATGTGTCAATGGATTTGCATTCGCTGGAATCAGCTTTCGGTTAATTAAAGTAGACCCAATAAAGGTAGTGGTTGTCAAAAACTTTTAATCATTATAAGGGAAATAGTAGATGGTGTTATGAAATAAGGAAAAGAAGTAAAATTAATAGCAGGAGATGATAATAACACCACTGATACAGTAGAGCATGAAGTGTTGGGAGGGTGGCCTAATGGTTAAGGTGTTTGCCTTACAAACACAAGGTACAGGGTTTGAATCTCACAGAGGATAATTGGCTAGGCTTAAAATGGCTTGCAAGGGCAGTTAGCCTAGTACTAATCTTTGAACCTAAGAGTTGGGAGGGTGGCCTAATGGTTAAGGTGTTTGCCTTACAAACACAAGGTGCAGGGTTTGAATCTCACAGGGCATAATTGGCTAGGCTTAAAATGGCTTGCAAGGGCAGTTAGCCTAATACAAACCTATGTTATGGAAATATATGGATAACTATAATATTAGTAAGACAATTCAAAGAGCATGTATGACAGCTTATAAAAACTATAAAGTGAGAATAGTAATTACTGGATGGTTAATCAGAAAAGTGGAAATGAATATGGGATTAGACAAGAATGTCCAACGAGTAATATCTTGTTTGTTTTAATCATGATTTTAATAGTGATATTAGGAACAAAATGAGAAAGGCAGAATACAATATATTAAAATATGAACAGATTCCAGTTAAAATGTGTTATGCAGATGACATAGTTGTTATAACAGAAAATGTATTTGGATGGAAAAGGTAATTTGATATTTAATAATATTATTAAAAGGAACAGGAATGGACTTCAATAAAGAAAAAAATCAAGGATTAGGAAGCTGTAATAGTATAGTAGATATATCATTTTATATAGCTAAAATAAAGATTTTTATAAGTTGCCATATAAAAAAAGCAAGTTTGGTTAATTATGTCTTAATAAGTAAAATGGCATATTTAGTATTCCAAAAATATATGAAAAGGAAATAATGGTAATATTTTGTTTTCTTTTATATGGGGTTCAATATTGAATCTGGTGAAAAGAGGAGCATTGTGCAGTAATAAAGAAGATGGTGGCTTAGGATTAATACACTCACATATTATTTGGGCTTTTTTGAATTTATAAACAATATTAATATGGATAAAAGATAAGGATAAATTAGTGGGAAAGATGTTTGATTGTAATTATAAACACATATGAGAAGAAGTTAGAGCTAATAAAAGAAAGAAGATAGAACTTTATAACGTATAATAATGAAATGCAAAATAATTTAGAAAAGTTAAGACTATAGAAGAAAAGATTTATGATATAAAAAAATAATCATATTGTATGAAGACATAACCATTGTGCCAACTCCCAACCCAAAATAGACCAGGTTGCTGTAGTCAAACTTTGAGTTAGGAAGCCCAAGGTAAAGGGAGTGGCAGCAAGCCAACTTACTGTGGTACTCAGATAGAAGTAAGTGCTGCATCTGTGTTAATTTTCTAAATGATACCTGCCATTTTGGACAAGTTGTATTGCTATCACTTTCAGGTCTATATTACCCCCAGAATAATAAAGAAATACAATAGTGGATGTTTGAACTCCTGATATGGCCATTCCTTAGATATAATGAGCTAAAGACAACTGCAATTAGTCAAGGACTTAATGTATTTCTGGCTATCATTTAGTCAATTAACATACTAATTGTACAAAACAGGGAACAAAGATTCCTCATTTGAATGAGTTCTAATAGAAAAATATACATGGTGAATAATAATGGACTAAAATAGAGTCCCATAAAGCACCAGAGGTAGGACCTTTGAGAAATGTAAATTTAACCTCAAAAGCATTAATTTGTATTTAACCAAAGAGGTAGACATTAAGCCTTGCTAGGACAGTAATGACATAATCAAGTCAGATGCTGAAGAGAAATTGTAGAGGTTCATAAATGAACAACTGTGTTGATTTGATATAATCATAACACCATTTATAACCAAGGTAAAACCAATCTTAGTGCTAGATCTATTTCAAAATCCAGATTAGAATTGATTACAAATTGTTCCTTTAAATGGAATCAGCTATCCATGTGTAACCTTCTCAATAACCTTACCTATATAGTGTAAGTCTCAAATCTAGTGACAGTATCATCTGACCCATGACTGCAGTCACCATTGCCTTCTTTAAAGATAATAGAAACATCCCAGTTCAGATAAAGATCTCAGTGTAACAAAGAGATGAACTGATATCTAACATGATACCTCAAAAACCACACAGACATACCTCTCAACTGTACAGATTTTTGCAGAATGCCCAGATTTCTGGCTCATATTTTTGGTATGATCCTTATAAATTTTGGTTTTGTGATAAATTGCTGGCAAAGTATTGAGAATTGAAGTTAGAAAATAATGACACTTTATTCCCTTCAGAAAATGTATGCTAATGCAAAACCTGTTATTCTATCAACTTTCTATGTTTGTAAAAGGAATACTTCAAATGTTTCCTTATTTTTTGGTCTTTGTTCTCCCATTATTTATGGCTTTGTCTGAATTTCTTGTTGTAAGAAGTTGAGAGGTATGCAGTCAAACTATAATCAGTTGAGTTTGGTACAGATCAATACAGAAGTGGCAGGACCCAAACCAGGGATATGAGTTCATACTCACTGAGCAAATGACACTTAGACCAGTATGAAGAAGCAGACCCAGAAAGGGTGCTACGCTAATTTACTGAACTTGTTGTGGCATGGGAATTTAAGTGTAGAGAAACAAACTTAGCTGTAGAGAAGAGAGGTTCCAACTCACATTTTCTTTGATGACCCTCTACAGGTGGTCAGACAGGAATGATTACTCAAACTTTTCATCACCCCAGAAGGCATAGCATTTGAAGTGGTTACATTAGAGATCTCTTCACTCAAGAATGCTATCTTTTTGTATGAGTTTATGACAGATAAAATGGATAATGTTCATAAATCTTAAGTTTAAAATGATACGGGACAGTTTGCTTCATTTGTGCTCCAGCTTCTGCCCTGTTCTGCTATGCTTTCCAAAACTGAAATCGAAACATGGATCACACTGAGTAAGAAGAATGAGACATACCTGAGATGTAGCAATAAAGATGAAAGAAAATATCATGACTAGGTTATGTCAGCAATAAGATAATGTGGACCAACTGCACTGGACACTGAGAGGAAATGGTAGAAGTAAGAAATCATCTGATCAAATGTTTAATATCTTTCTTTATACTAGCTCAACATTATGTGGCTATAATGGGAAACATCTGCTGTATGTTAAAAAGAATGATGGTAATTCATCTACGAGAATGACTCCACCACCATATCAGATGTCTTCACCCATAGTTTTAATAGCAAGCTTTAAAAGCAAGTCCATATTATAATCTAAATTACTGATTACAGTGGTAACTAGTTGAAAGAAGATGAGTTAACTTGCCAGTGTAATGGAATTTCTGATGTGGGCAAGACTCCTCAGAGTATGAGGACATCAAAGACTGAGAAGTTTGAGAACTCATTCCCAGATCTAGTGAGGAAGTATATAAGTTCCAGAAGGATTATTCTCATACAAAGGGGCAGGCAGAACATGAGGACGAACGTAAAGCTAACGAATAATTTGACAACACCACCCTCCTACACAGTGATTTATTTGGTTAGTTTTTCTGAACAGCTAATTCTGTTGTCACCAGCAAAACCTCATGTTATAGTTAGCTAAATAAATGCAAGGACTCATTGGTTAAATGTATCCATCTATTGTGAGAGCATACTACATGGAACATACTAAAGATTTTTTTGGCTACCCTTTGTATTTTGACTAGAGGTTAGGCACACCATTTATTTCAGGATTTAGTAAGTGGTATGCATTCTCTGTGTGTACTTGTTTGAAGATAAAAGTGTCT